>NC_050577.1:297474205-297661705 GCF_011100635.1 Trichosurus vulpecula
GCCCTCCTTGCCCCTCCCTGCCCCTAGCCCTGGAATACTGATCTTCCTTGTTGTACTTTGGCTCTGACTGAATCCAAACTTCACAGAACAAATCTCCTTAAGAAAAAGATTTATTCTGTGAAGTTTGGATTCCGTCAGGAGGACCTTGAAGACCTAGAGGACCACATGTGGCCTTGGGGCCACGGTTCCCCACCCCTGGACTAGGTGATTCCTGAGATCCTTTCTAGCTATGACATTCCATGGGTCTAGTTAGTCAGCACAGAGACATTTCTGAAAGCCTTCTACGGCACCCTTCACCAAATGCCTTGGGGCAAAGAAAAAACAAGGAACATTCTGTACTTCCTACTGTGATTACCAAGTTTGAGTATTTGAACGAAAAGTTTCCAAAAATTGCTTTCTGGAGTTGGGAAGCCATCCAAAGAGTGGTCTCCAGTGGCTCGATCTAGAGCGATTGGTTGTTCTCCAAGCCAGGTAGAGTCTGGCCCAGCCACAAAGATCAGGTTCCTTTGGCACGTGGGCTGAGTGTGACTGCTTCACCCTCCACCCTTCACAGAGCATCCCTGGGGGGAGAGGAGCACAGACAGGTACAGTCATGCTGAGAGCAGCCCCGCTCCACTTCTGATGGCACCTGTCATGTGTTGTCTCCCTCTTCCCCTCCTTTCAGGCTTTGGGGAAATCAAAAGGGATTTTTCATTGGGAAAAGGTTGGGGGACCCCAAACTTACCCAAACCTACAGGCATTGCTGAAAAAAGAAAACAATTAGCTATTTCTGGGGTCATTCTTGAAAATGCCAGAGATGCACAAAGAGATTGCCCAATGCCCTCAGCTTTCTGAGCGTCTACCAAGGAGAAGAGGGTTGTGGCTTATTCTGTGCAGCTGAGGAGAAGGGGCAGGGGGCAAACTCCTGCTCAATCTAAGGACTTCTTGATAACTGGATCTGTTCCCACAGTGAAAGGTGATGCCTCATTGGGTTTCTTGTCATGTTATCTTCTTGTAGAGGTCATTCATTCTGGCATTTGGTCAACAAGCATTAAGGACGATGCCAGGTGCTGGGGATACAAAGAAAGGCAAAAACGTGGTGGCCAGGAGTATCCTAGAAGATTCTTGATTCAAGAAAGGATTTGGGCTAGATAGCTTCTAACTGTCCTTCCAATCCCTGCCTTTTAAAAATTAAAGTCTGTCAAAAGAGGCAGCTGGTAGGACAGTACAAAGAATGCTGGGCCGGGGAGTCAGGAAGACCTGAGTTCAAATTTGGCCTCAGACACTTCCTAGCTGTGTGACCCTGGGCAAGTCACTTCACCCTGTTTGCCTCAGTTTCTTCATCTATGAATAAGCCACAGAAGGAAATGGCAAACCACTCCAGTATCTTTGCCAAGAAAACCCCAAATGGGGTCACACAAAGTCAGACACGACTGAAACGAGTGAACAACAAACAAAAATGCCAAGAGACCATCTAAGCTGTTTATGCCAGGGCCAGTGGGAGAGCCAGCACCAAATCCAGCGCTCATTCCTTAGGAAAGGCCCAAAGGGAGTGACCTCCCTTGGCCACAGGCCTGAAGGACAACCTCTGGCATGGGTAAGGCTGGTCAGGAAGCAAGAACTCAGGTTTGGACCTAGACCACGGAGCCCCAGGTTCAATAGTTCTGCTTAACAGAGCTTAAGTTTCCCTCCAGGAAATGCGCTGGAACAACCACTCCCTTTGGCCCTGTGTCACTGGTCCAGGGAAGCTCTGGAACCCTCTCTGGCCCCTACTTTCTTGGTGTTGGTGATGGAAGGACACTGTTTTTGTGTCCTCTCTGTCTCAGATATAGGCCTAAGTGAAGGCCACTTCCTGGCTCTCCCTTCCTGTGATGCAATAGTTTCTTAGCAACTGTCTCTAGGTGATATTTCCCAGTGTCCCAGATTCTGCCATCCTTCCCCCTCAAACAGGGCTGGGCCCTCTCTAGTCACTTTGTGGGGTTAACTGGGATTTGCTGCCAAAGTCCCATGGAAGCTTCCAGGATTCTACATTTCAGCACAGCTAAGGGTGCCTCCAGTGGGGCTGCAGGGCCCAAAGACCACTTAAGATGGACCCAGATGAGCGCTGTCTCAAGGGCTGGCCTGTGGGGGAGGGATGAGGCCTCCCTGCTTGGCCCTAGGCTGCAGAACTAGGAACAAGGGCAGCAACTTGCTAAGGGTCAGTGAAAACTGACTAAAGAAAGACCACCTTCACTATTCAAAGCGACCCAGGGTGGAAGGGTCAGCCTCAGGATGTGGTGGGCTCCAGTGGGTTCAAGTTTTACTTCTGATGCATCCTGGCTTTGTGACCCTGGGCAAATCACTTAACTTCAGAGTTAGGTTGTAGAGAAGCTGACAACCTGCCCTGGTAGAGGGCATTTCCTCACCTGGAAGTCCCCTATACCAATACATTTACAGGTCTAGCCCCAAACCCTATCCCATCCCAAAGCATTATAGGCTGCCTCAGGAGGTGCCAGAAGGAGGAGGGGGATGACCACTGTTAGGGCTGCCTTAGAGATGCTCACGATTTCTTAGTGAGTGCTGAGACCCCTCTCACCTTGGAGTTTCTATGATCCCTTGACCCATCTGAACCTTTCCCATCAACATCAGCCAGGGTCTAAAAGTCCTGCTATGGTGCTTCTTAACAATTACCATGTGGACTGAATTGCACACCTGAGGCACCTTCCAACTCTGGGTCTCTGAATGTTTCCCTTTTTCAGAGAACAAAGCTTCCTAGTTGGACGCCTCCTCATGAGGGCCTTTGGCTTTGTTGGCACTGTATTCTAGGGCGGAGGGGGACCCGTCTTGTCTGCAGCCAAGTACAAAGTTGCCCTTTTCATAGTGGGGAGCAGAGAGCAGGTTCAATAGTGGTCTTCGAGTCCCTCCTCTTCAAAGATGACATTAAATATTCACCCCAAGATTCCTGTTTTCAGGCTGTCGGGATGATGAGTATGTGAGACAGAGCTTCAAAGGCAGCCCACCCCAAATGGCAGCCCATCGCTGTGGTTCCCCTCATCATTCTTATCCTCACTGAGGACAGAAATTCAGTTCTTTCTGTTCTGTTTGGAACACCTCGCTGCTCTCCTGGGCAGAAGGCCGGCATCAAGGGGTGGGATCGTTTGGGCCGAGGCCCATGACTCATGTCCCCAGCTGAGCCTGACTCCACCGGTGGTGACTCAGTCTTTGTACCCAGTGATAGAAGGAGCCGCTTTACACCAGTCACGCAGGCCTATGGGCACAGCAGTGATGGCTGTGATTGACGGGAAAGTGGTCATTTTCTCTTCACCTGCTGACGACAGAGAGTCTGGCACCAAGTGCTGAGATGCCAGCTACAGCTTTAGGGCTGTGGCCCCTAGATCGAGAGAGCAGAGGCCCGGAGCTGGGCCTCTGCTCTATATCAAATGAGGGCAGGGGTTTGTCAAGTGAAATACTCAGCAGAAGCTCTACAGACTGAGAAAGTTGCAAGGCCAAACTCTAGCCCTTGGCTGAGCTAAAGCACCGGTCTGATACCCGTATGCATTCCTCAGACTTCTTGTAATCCCCCTGGTAGGTCAGGGGCCTGTCATTAAGGGCAGGGATTTTGGGGTCTTGGATTCCTTTGTGGGGATGCCAGCAGACTCCTCAGAACCATGTTAAGTGCATAAAATATGTGGGATTACAAAGGAAACCAGCTATTTTCAAAATCAACATATTTTAAAAAAGCAAATTCGTGGACACTTGCCTTGGAGAGTACCAGAGTTGGCACAGCTGCTTAGTCATGCCCATCAGATAAAGAGACATCAAGGACACCCGAGGCCAATACATTCTCTGGGCGAATGTCACCTGCTGCTCCACCACCCGACTCCATTGGCCAGTAGACTTCTCTGGACACTGACCACTGGGAAGGGGAGGAGGCGCTATCGGACTGACTCTGCACTGGGTGGCGAAGTGGTCAGAACTGGGCTTTGAGTCCAGGAGACCGGGCAGATCCTCAGATGTTGCCTGGCTATGTGACCCTGGACAGGTCACTCGATGTCTCAGGCTCAGTGGCATCTGCTTCATTGGGTTGTCGGAGATAACAGATCAAGTGCTTTGCAAACGCTAGAATGCCCTAGAAATGGAGGCTGGTGGTGCTCTCAAGCTCTTTTGGGGGGCGGGGGAAGCAGGATTTTCTTTTCAATCTTCTGCATGCCTGGCTCTGGGCCTCTGCTTATTAAATAAATCAAGGCTGGCTCCCCTCCACCCCAACCATTACAGAAGCCTGATCCTTGTCTGATCGGGGCACCCAGGGAAGCAGACTTCTTGGTGGATTGCATTGCAGCCTGTCAGCCTCCTGGCCCCACAGGGATGGGCCCTGCAGAGCTTCTGTCCAATCTGAGGGGGTAGGCTGAACGTCGACGAAACGGGCCTGGGAGAAGGCTCAGGGCTGCTGAGTTCCCACCCAGAAGGAACTGGACTGGTCTAGAAGGGATGTTAGAATGTCTAGTCCAATCCCTTCATTTTACATATGGGGAAACCAAGGCCCAGGGAAGAGAAGCCACACTCCCTACGGTTGCACAGGGAGCATCAGGGATGGGATTCGAACCCAGAGAATCTGACCTCTATTCCCACTTGAATGCAACCCAACTCCACAAAAGCATGCCAAGTGTGTAATGCCCCATGCTGGGGACTGAGGGGGAGGCAGAGAGCAGTGAAACATGGCCCGGTCTCAGGGAGGGTCCAGCTTAGTAAGGAGCGTAAGAACAGGATTTGTGGAGTACAAACACCGCTCCTGGAAAGCACCAAGGCCGAGTTCTCAGCAGGGAGGGAAGATGTCTGGGGGACCAGCGGGAGCTTCATGGAGCACGTGGGATCTGGGCGGGGTCCTGAGGGATGGAGGGAAGATTTTGACTGGGGGACAGTTGAGGGAGAGGCATTTTAGACCAAGGACATGATGTGAGCAAAGGCAAAGAGGTGGGAGATGTGGGGATGGCGCGTGGACTGGTTGGTCTGAAGTGAAGGGCATAGGGAGGGCAGACGGCTCTGAACTTGATCTGGTGGGTGATGGGTTGTCATTGAAGGAAACTGGGCAGGGGATGGGAGCTGTGAGTATGGGATGGACTGCTGAGGGGGACCATCCAGGCAGGGAGGCCAGTTAGGTAGCTACTCCGATCGTCCAGGGGACAGCAAATGAAGGCCTGGAGAACGGTGGTAGCCATGGGAATGGAACGGAGGGATGGTGACTGATTGGATGGACAGATGAAGTGGGATGTGGCAAAGCTAGCTTGGCAGGGTTGGGTTCTGGACAAAAGGTCGAGCAGGGGAGGAGGAGGTGCAAGGATGTCCCCATTTCTGTCATGGATGTCCAAGACCACCCCGGCTGGGCTTTGCCCTTCTGCTGCAGTCCAGCTTTCCCTGGAATTGTCCCAGAGTGGGGGAAGCTGCCAGCCTCTCTACAGATGCCTCAGCCACCTGAAGGATCTTCAGCCTCCCTCAGATCTGATAGGAACCGCAGGAACGTCTACAGCACACACCTCACCCAGCTTCAGGGGCACAGAGACTACAATCTGTTTCTGGTAACTTTAATCATAAAACCCAAAAACATTCATATAAATAAGACTGTTGTGTAAAATACAGTTAGTTCTTCTTTCTACTAAATGCCCTCTCCAACCCACACTCAAAAATCACATAGAAAACCCAAGACAGAGAAATAGGTCGTACAAATATACAGGGTCCCTGATGACTAAGTAGCTAGCAGCCTTGGGGGCCGCTGACACCCCCAAACCTGGTGCCCCTTCCGTGACTTGGAGGGTTTCCAGCCCCCCTGCCAGTAGCTATGGAGGTGTAAAAAGGCAGAACTGGCCTCATGGAGAGAGGTGAGGAGAAGAGGGGGGAAAGGCCCCCAGAGGGGGTGGCTGCTTCCACTGTCAGTCTACTTAAGATGCAGTGGGTGAGTAAACTAGGAGGCCAAGTGGGGAGGTCCTGCTATTTCCCCACTTCTTGGGGAGCCAAGAAAGGGCAGCAATCACTAGTCCCCCTGAGGAGAGGTTCGGTCTTTGAGCCACTTGAATCTGGCCAGTGAAGAGGAGGAAGTAAGAGCTCCTTCCCCAGCAGGCAGGGTGGCCTCTTGAAAGGCTGTGGGAAGGGAAGCTCCGAGGAGCCAGGGGCAGCCCCAGGCCCTCCTCCCTTCGTGACTGGCTCAGGCTCCGATTGGGGGAATCTTTCCAAGAGGAAAGTCTCCCCTCCCCGACTGCCCTCGAGCCTGTTGCCCCCACATCCCAACTCTTGGAGTGAGACGGCAGACACAAGGACACACACACACACACATACACGTAAGCACATGCACACAGATGGGCACATGCGCATGAACACACACACACACACAGAAAAAAGAAGACCCCACATTTCCCTTCCAAAGCCAGGGCCTGCCTGAGGTTGCCCCACCCAGTGGAAGCCATAGGGACAGGGCAGGACGTGGGGGGTGGGGTGGGGCCTGTGTCAGGAGCACTTCCAGACGCACACGGCCAGGGTGCCCCCAAAGTACAGGTACAGCAGATTCTTCACCTCGTGGGTGATCTCAAAGCCAAAGCCTTCGCCAATCACCACATGCCAGGAGGAGCCAAACTTCTTGTCCATGGTCTCTTTGATCATCTTGGCAGCGCTCTGCAAAGGACAAGGCCGGGGGAGCATCACGGGAAGGGCTGGGGGATAATAGTTCTCAGCTTCTTCAGGGAGCGAGGTGGGCTGGGGGCCAAAGGGGTTACCCCAGAAAATCAGGAGAGCTCCCATTTACAGCCTGGCTTATAACTTACCGAGTACCTTCCTTCAAAACATCCTGTGAGGTTGCTAGGACAAGTACGCCTATCCCCATTTTGGAGATGAGGAAAGCAAGTCCTCAGAAAAGTGGAAGAGTTTGCCCAAGGTCACAGGACCAGAGTGGAGAAGCTGGGGCTCCAGTCTCAGTTGGTCTGCCTCCAAGTCCAGTGTGCCTGCCCCAAGTCCCACCAGCTGTGAGTGGGCTGTTGGTGGACTGCTAGAGCTCCAGTCAGGAGCCCTGGGCTGGAATCTGTCCTCCGGGGTTTAGGAGCAAGCCCCTTCACCTTTCTTGGCTTCGATTTCCTCATCGGGCCAATAGGGGCCAAGACGTGGCAATGACCCTGCCTGTGTCACAGGGGGCTGTAGCCCAGAAAGTGCCACTCTAGAATGGAAGCCCCCACGATCACTGCTCGGCAGCTCTTGGTAGGAGGCAGGGGGCAGCCCTAGTCCTACGGGTGCAATCAGGAGAGTTCTGTTGACTGCTGCTCAGGCTCACTGTCTATCATACCTGGAGAAGGACCTGACATTTCCCAATCCCGTGTTCCCGGGGGCTTCAGCAGAAAAGGCCAAAGTCAGTGTGACACTGACCCTGCTGCATGTGGACGAGGTAAAAGCGCTGGTTCTCCCTGGGACCTTTCCCTTCGAAGCACCCCACCCCCACCCATGGACCTCTTGTCCTACTCCCCAAACCTCCTCCAACTTCCCTCATGACAATGTAGGGACTCTGGCTGCCACTTGGGAGTCTTTCCGTCAGCTTTCTCTGGCTCCCGTCGCTGTTGGAGAGGGGCCAAGGATGCAGGTGCCACAATCACCATCCTTTGCCGGGACAGGCATTGGTAAAGGCATTGCTGAGATTGCCTGAACTTCCCTCAGAAGAGCCTGGGCTCCAGAAGCCATCTAAAAAAGAGCCCTTCTCCTCTCCCACATCGTCCCTCCCCTGAGCGAGGCCGTGGGGGCCCCGGCCCCGCTCGCTTACAGGAGACGGCTTCATGGGCAGATGTGCCCTGCAGTGATGGGTACCTCATTGTTGTTGGAGTACTTCTCACAGGCGGTGACACATAACTCCATGGTCTCCACTCTCATCTCTTCTGGCATGTCTGAGTGCTGGGGAAGGAGGGAAGGACAGACAGACAAAGCTCAGCACAAGATTCGGCAAGGCCTAGTGAGGGCTGAACTATCACTGAGCTTGAGAAGATTAGTTTGTCAGCTACTCTGAGCATGGTCGGGGAGAGACCCCAAAGTGTGTATACAGAGATGATGCGAGTATCCCTAGATCAGTAGGGCATGCATCTGCCATGATGGGGAAACTGAGGCACACGCAGGCCTCCTGGCTTGCTCAGGGTCACAGATGCTAAGGCCAGGACCCAACCCAAGCTAGGCTCTTCTCGCTCTGCCCAGGCCCGCTGTTGTAGGGCACGCCAGCATTGCCAGCGTGTCCACACAACCTCAGGGCGCACCTGAAGAAAGACTCTCAGATCTGATGAGTTTCCCCGGTGATTGTTTCTGAAAGGTCCCTTCCCCAAGGCTGCCTTGGGAATATCTTTTCTTGTTCCCTACCAGAACTTACTCTGACCAGAGGAAAGGTTTGCAGCCTCTTATAATCTGGTTCATCTTTCTTGCCTTCTTCTCCCATGATCCTTCCACTGTGAGCAGCTGGGGAAAGAGGAGTGCTCCAGGGGAGGCGCTAATGGTAGCAATTAGGGCGAGCCGGGAAGGCTAAGGAGGCAGGAGAAAATGGTCCCCCCCAGGGGACACTGCTGAAAACGGGAAAAACCAGAACAAAGACGCTGAGTTTAAAACCACAAATTGGAAAGGTCACAGAAACTATCTGATCTCCCCGCCCCCATCTGAACGCCTCCACTGTCCCTTCCCAAATGGCCGACTGTCTGCCCATTGGAGGATGAGCCAACAGGAGATGCTAAGACCCGAGGAAGAACACGCTGAGACGATGCTGCTGCGAGCCCACGCTTTTCAGAGGGAGACAGATCTTGACTATATGCCAACAATACTCTAAGCACAGTCTAGGGGATGGATTAGACAATTCATCGAGTAACAACAAGTGTGGGTTGATGGCCTACAACGTGCGGGGCACCATGACTTCATTGGGAGGCTTGGTTGGAATTCATGCTTCCAGAGCTCATGAGCAGGGAAGAGCAGCAGCTGAGGACTCTGTCCGAGTAATGGGAACACCAAAGTCCAACTGGCTCATCGGCAAACTCTTCAGAGACCGTTTAGAGGGTTCTTTACTCTCTGGCCTAGTTGGACTAAGAGTACAGAAAGGTGGGTGCTCGGCCCGGCTCCACTGTGTGTGTCTAACTTTACCCTCTGTTCCTTCGTTAGTCAAGCAGGTATAATGCCTGCCCTACATACCTCCAGATAAGGAGATGTGAAAACATTTGTACAATTTAAAAACATGACATACATGGACTGTTCTAGTCCCAGCCCTGTCACTGATCCCCCTGGGAGGACCCTGGGAAAGTCACTTCCCTTGTCTGGGCCTCATTTTTCTCATCCGTCAGAAGGAGCTTTGGAATTCCCTTTCAGCTCTAACACTCTCTGTAATTCCATGGTTATGAAGGGCAGGGGCAGCAGCAGCAATACTTAGTGAAGTGTTTCTCTGAGCAGACCAGCCTGCTTCATTTCCATCTTCTTCATCAGAAATGTTGCAATAATTTGGCAGATTCTCTTCCTTAAATTCACTGCCGTTGCTCTTGGGCTTTTTACAATAATAATCCCTGATAAACTGACACATCTGTGGCATTTTATGGCGACAACAAGCCTTCCCTTCCTACCCCATCCAGCCGCCATCCATCCCATCTCCGTCCTCACCTTCACTGCTAAATTCCTTGAGAAAGTTTCCTATATTGGACGCCTCCACTTCCTTGCCTCTCACTCTCTCCAATGTTTTACCACCTGGTATTCACCCCCAATACTCCACTGAAGCTCCTGCCTCTCTCAGAGGTTACCAATCATTTCTCCATCATCAGATCCAATGGCCGGCTCTTTTCAGGATCCATTTTCCTTGATCTCTGCAGTACTGCAGTGTTGACCACCTCCTGTTACTAAGGGCATTCCCTTTCCTCCTGTCCTCCCAAGGCCTCATTCATTCAATAAACATGCCCTTAGAACTTCACCCTGTGTCTGCGTTAGATTCTTCTGCTTCTCCCCTTCCTTGGCTGGCTCCTTCTCTTCTCCCCAGCCCATTCCTTGGTCCTCATCTCTGTTCTCTATAGGCTCTCCTTTGGCTTCAATGACCACCACTATTCAAATGACCTCTCAAGCTCCATCTGCAGCCCTTCCGAGCACTAGACTTAAATTCCTGTCTATAGACTCAACACACCCAAAACACAGTCCTTCTTCCTCATGGCATCACCATTTCTGCCTGAGGTACAGCTATTTGCTGTCTCTCTCACACATGAATCCTCAGTGTTCTCACTTTCCCTCACCTTTCCCAGGCATTCAGCTACCAAGGCCTGTTGGTTCTTCCTTCACAATGTTTTTGGCATTCTCTGCTTGATTCCCACTAGCCTCATATTTCTACCCATCTGGACCAAGGCAACAGACTTCTAAGAGATCTCTTTGCTTCCAGTCTTTCCCCTCCCATCCAGCTTTCATTCCGCTTTGAGACTAATCTTCCATCTGTGTGGATCTTGTCACATCACTGTTTCAATGGCTTTCTACTGCTTTCTGAGTAAGGTTCAAGGTCTTCTGGTCAGCATTCCAAACTTGGAACACTAGTGCCCCCGCCTCTCCAGCCTTACAGGGCCACATGCTCGCTCTATGCTCCAGGCCAACTGGACCACTCTGTATCCTTAGACGCCACCTACACTTTCCTGTTTGGGAGGTTTTGTTCACACTAGTCCCTCTAACATCCTCTCTTCTCCTCTTTACCTGCTGAATTAAAAAAAAAAAACAAAACACCTCATTGACTCCAAGAAGCCTTCCTTAATCCTTCATCAATATCAGTCTTTCCTCTTAGACCTCCCATAGACTCTTTAATGCTCTTATGTGTTGCACTGCACAGTGAAGCCAGCGAGATTTGGGTTCAAATCCAGCCTCAGACACTTAGCAGCTATGTGGCCCTGGGTAGGTCAATTAATCTGTCTGTGCTTCTATTTCTTTGCCTATAAAATGATGAAGTTGAACATGGTGGCCTTTGTGGTTCCTTCCAATTCTGGGATCTCGGGAGCTGCTGATTCTTCCAGTTTGGCCATCCCTCTGTCTACGAACTCTGTAATCCCTCTAACTCAGTGCAGTCCTTGAAGCCTGTCAGCTGGTGTCACAGTTTGTGAGCATAACATTCAAGGCTCCAGCATCATCTCCCCTTCCCCCAGTGAGGTGTCAGGTGAGGTCTCTAGGGAAGGATATCTGTCTATCCCTACTAGACTAAGAGCCATTCTAAACTTTTAGTCTTCCCCAAGTAAGACATACCCTAGTTCTACACACAGTAGGCATCTGCTAGAGAACCTCTGACGTCTGCTTGGTGACTGAACTCCCCAGGTCCGAGGGGCTTCAACCATTCTCACTTTACTCCCTTGGGGACTCATCTTCTGTACTCTCTTCCCCCATTAGAATAGAAGCTTCATGAGAACAGTCATCTGTCTTGTTTGTTTGTATTTGCATCCCCAGTACTCTGCACACAGGAAGTACTTAATTCTCTCTCTCTCTCTCTCTCTCTCTCTCTCTCTTTCTCTCTCTCTCTCTCTCCCTCCTTCCCTCCCTCCCTCTCTCCTCCCTTCTCTCTTTCTCTCCCTCTTCTCTCCCACTTCTCTCTGTCTCTATCTCTGTCTATCTCTGTCTCTCTCTCCCCTTCCTGTCTCTCCTTCCTCTGTATGTGTCTCTCTCACCCTCCTCTCTTTCCCATTCTATGAAGGTTGAAGTGCCATAGCCTTCCCAGTAGGAAGGCTGCAATTGGGTGGTGGTCCAGTGATCTCGCATGATGGCTAAGTAATTCATTCTGGCTACACAAGACAAAGGGTCAACCAAAGAGCTTCACAAGGGAGAGTTATTAGGCTAATATACTCCAGGCAGGGAGTTGATTAAACACTCCCTTCTCCTCTGATGCCTGCTGACTTCCTGTGCCACTTCCTCACCGATGCTAGATGGCCAACAAAGGACCATCTCCAATGGCTGGCTCTTCTCCCTTGGCATCAGGTGAGTGACCCAGGCTGTGTTTGGGAGCCTGGCTCTCTCCTCTTGCCACACTCATCCTGTGAACTCTTAGCGCCCCTGGCCACACATGCACAAGGCTGAGTCTTCTGGATGAAGACTGTCGTCTGTTGTTTGCTATGCACAAGGCTGGCAATTTCCCAAGTAGAACCTCGCTTGACTTTGGCTCAGGATTCTCATCTCACCAAAGCCTTTCTCCTCCTTCACGCTAAACCATCTCCTGTGTGTGCATCTCCTTGCTCTTTACTTCTACCTTCCCTTCATTAATAAAGGCTCAATCCAAGACGGAGGTCAGGGCTGGAAGCCTGATGACATTTCTAAGAGGCTCAGGGCCATCCGGACACCCAGAGGGGATGTCATCAGAAGGCACTTCAAAGATGGCGGCTTCCTGCTCCTCATTCTAATAACTCACCTTTGTAGAGCATGCCACGATCTTGATCTCGCCACCCAAGAAAACACAAGGCATTACTATTATGATCTCCTTTTTAAAGACAAAGAGGTGAAGGTCAGAGACATTAAGGGACGTGCCCAGTGTCACACGGCTGTAAAGTGGCTTAACTGAGACTCGGCTGTTTAAGTTTCTGAACTCCATTTTTATCCATAAAATGGGGCCAGCGCCACTTTCTCTACCTCACTCGCAGGGTGGCTGTGAAGAAAGCACTTTGTAATGTCAGTTATGATGATGATTGACCAAATGACCTTGGGCAATTCACAACCTCTCTGAACCAGTTTCTCCATCTGTAAAATGGGAATGTTACGCTTCTGTCTCACTCACATTGGTGGTGTGAAGATAGCACTGTCCACACTGTAAAGCACCATATCAAAGGATTACACTCTTATTATAAGATGGCTAACATCCACGATTTTCTTTCATTCTAACTGAAAGAATGAAACCAGGTTTAATTTAGTTTAAAAAGTTTCCAATAAAAATAAACTTAGGCATCCCACACAGCACCAAGGTGAGAAAACGAACTCTTCAGAGCCCTTTGGGTCCTTATGTGTAACTAGTTTTTAATAACCTTATTCATCTTCCATGCCAATAAACATGAGCTGAGGGGGCCAGAAAGGAATCAGGTAAGGCTTAAAAGAAAGCATTTTAATAATTTAAAATGCGACCGCAGCCCTAATCCTGATTACTTCAGGCTACCTCAGAGAGCCAGCTTCGACAAAACCTATTACTGTCCTTGAATAGCAAGCCCCTCCTTTCGATTGTTCTCACTGACAGCCTACCCAGGAGCACTTTCCAACAACCTTGACAGTCCATGTCTGATAAAAGGCTTCTCCTAGGCAACAGGAGCCCAGGAGATCAGACTCTCTCTCTGTACATGGCCAGACATTTCAAAACGAGACCCAGCTCTTATGATTTGTAGTGAAGCTTAAGCCACTGCTTAGACTTCTGTCTCAGACAAATATTGGGAAGACCATTACAAACCAGAATTGTTAAGAGGGCCTAGAAGGGACCTTGAATATACAAACATTCATTATAAGCAGATGGATACAATGGGCATTTATTAGGCACCTATGGTGGGCAGAGCACACAGATCTAGTCTACCACCTTCATCGTACAGAAGAGAGATCAGAGGCTTGGGTATGATAAGCAGTGGGCAGGTATTCAAGGAGCCAGCACAGGACAAAAGGGTGAGCAGCCCCCAAGGCTGCAGACCCCAGGACTTTGGGCTGCCAGCTCTGGATCTTTCTAACACCACACTTCCTTCTCATTCACAGTCATGTTTATATGGCAGTTGGAGGTGAAATGCTTCTACTTCAGAAGAGTCCTTCCCTCAATTCTCTCCATTCACCCCAGGGTGCAGACAGACTCAACCCCACTGACCATTCTTAACTATGAGAAGACTTAGACACTTAGAAGCTCTCTGGAACACACTGGTGGGGCAGGATGGAAGGCTGCAAGACCCCTTTCCCCAAACCAACCATTTATTCAACTGTATGCAGAACACTTTCTTCAAGAAGGGGTTTACAAAGAAGCGTAGATGCACACACAGCACCCCTGCTCCCCACAACTGATAATCCAGTTATTATAGAACAAGCTCCAGACAAGGCCAGCCCAGGTCTATGTCCATTTCTGTCTATCTCCTTTGAATCACATATTATTATACATATAACTACAACTCTACATCTCGCCAGCCTCTCTCCTCTTATACTTCTTAGCTAACCATTGTAGAGAAGCAAAGAAACACAGGATATTAAGGCAGATATACCAAGGATTCCTCAAAACTCCAAGAGTCCTAGGTAGAAATGAGACCTCCGACTGCCTGTTCTCTAGTACTGAGGGCTTGGGGGGTGTGTTTCTATACAGTGTTGACAAGGCCATCTGCTGCCATCACCATCATCTCCACATCCCCATCTTGAAGGGGATAAACACTTGTTAAATGAATGATCAGCTGTTTTACACGCCTAAGCTAGGAGGTAGGGTGGGGAGTCTGTAGTCCATTCCCCTCATTTGGCACAGGAGACCACTAGGTAGGGAGGGACTGCCTCGGGAGCTATGAGGTTTCCCATCCGCTTGAAAGTCTGCAAGCCAAAGATGGACCACCACTTTTCAGAGATCAAGGGATCATCAGTTTTTACGGGATCAATTTATTGGGGATCTAGACCAGGGGGGTCAAAATGGAAAAGAAATGGGGGCCACTAAACTGTACCTAAAGGTCCCTACAGCTGCATAGTGAACCAGTTTTAAAATGTAATGTAATCTATGTTTTACTGAATTTTAATTTTGCTAAACATTTCCCATTTTAATCTGGCTCAGGCCACATTCTGGAGCAGTGGTGCAGAACCTGCAGCCTCAAGGCCACATACGGCCCTCTGGGTCCTTAAGTGCAGCCCTTTGACTGAATCCAGACTTCCCAGAACAAATCCCCTTCATAAAAGGATTTGTTTTGTAAAACTTGGACTCAGCCAAAAGGCTGAACCCAAGGACCTAGAAAGCCACATGTGGCCTCAAGGCTGTAGGTTTCCTACCCCTGCCCTGGACTGTTGTGGCCCACAGGTGGCTGATAGGCCACATCATTGATGCCTCAGGTCTAGACCAACCCCCTCATTTTACAGATGAAGTGAAGTGATAGACCATTTGAACTCGGCTTTGTGGATTCTAGATCCAAGACTCTTTCCATCGAGGTGGACCAGTCTTCCTACCGAAGTGCATCTGCAATCTCTCCGTACTCTGAAAGAGGTGAGGAAGCTTCTACCCTCATTTTAACTGGTCTCCTTTCCTAGCCAAATGGAGCTGCTCCTCACCAGCTCCCTATCTCCTCCTGCCCTGGGCTGTTTCTTGGTGCTATTCCCACTGCCCTCCATCCCCAGAGTGGCCTCTCTTCCACCTCCTTTTGTTTACTAGGCACCAGATATGTGGAGGGCCCTGAGCTACTGAAGCCAAGCACACAAAGATCCCAAACTCTTAGAGGTACAAGTCATCTGACCCAAGCCCTCCTTTACAGATGAGGAAACATTGGGACAAAAAGTCACAGCCGGAATGGAGAGAAGCTGCATCTCCTGACTCAAAGCCTGTCTTTCCACTCTGGTATGTTGCAAGAAGAAGGCACAGTCTTCCCACAATCTCTGCCTCTTAGAGTTATTTGTATATACACATCACACATAACTAGAATACAAGAGAGAAAGTGATTAAGTGAACTTGATTAAGAATCAAGTTCCATAGGAAAAGTATGAGCAAAAGGGGCCATGAGAATTCAGAGGAGGGAGAACTCACTTCATAGAAGTGGCATTTCAGCTGGGCCTTGTAAAATGGGAAGGGTTTTAATAGGAAAAGTGGGGAGGGAGAACACTCTAGATGGAGACATCAGTATGAGCAAAGCAGAAAAGCATAGGGTGAGTTAGTGGAGTGAGAATAGTTCCATTTGGTCCAACCCTCTGAAGTGTGTGTACCGGAATAGCGAGTGACCACAGTGGAAAGTCAGACAGATGCTTTTGGGCTTTTTAATAGGCAAGGGGGAGCCCTCAAAGGCTTCTGGGTAGAGAAATAACATCATCAAGAGCTGGGGAAGTTTTGGGAAGATTCCACAAAGGTATGTAGGATGGATTATCGGCAGAGAGAACAGTTAGGGTTAGTTTGACAATGGAGCCAAGACAGAATGATGGCAGGGAGATATAAAGGACATCATTGGGGGAGGGGTTTCCTCTTCAGATATGGGTTGGACCAGATGACTTCTGGGTTCCCTTCCAATTCTACGGTACTTTCTGGCCTCATCTCACACCATGACTTTCCTTGTACTACTCTGTCCAACTAAATGGAATGGATTACTACTCTTTTCTCACTTTGCTTCTCCAGCCTTAGTGTCATGTTTACCAGGGGCATACAACATGTATACAGATAGAATATTTGAAAAATAAATACAAAGTAATTAGGAGGTGCTGAGAACTTGGTGAATCAGGATCACAGACCTAGAAGAACCTTGAGGACACTGAGCTCAATCCCCTCATTTTACATATGAGGAAACTGAGGCAGAGAGGTTCTGAGGTTTGCTCAGAGTCACAAAGCTAAGAAGTACCTGGGCAGGAATTTGAACCCAGATCTTGCTGACCTCAAGTCTGGCATTCTCTCTACTACTTCACCTGCCTGTTGAAGCAGGTGGCCCCTGAGCTGAGCCTTGAAAGCCATTAGGGATTCTGAGAAGCTGGAGAACATTTCAGCTAAAGGGGACAGGTTGTACAGTCATGGAAACGGGAGGAGGGGGTGGTGGAATGTTGTGTATGGGAAAACAGTTAAGTAGGCCAGTTTGGCTGAAACAGTATGTGAGGGGGAGTGATGTGTAATCTGCTGGAAAGAGAGGCTAGAGTCAGACTGTGAAAGGCTTTAAATGCCAAACAGAGGAGTTTGCATTTTATTCTCCAAGTAATAGGGAACCTTCTTGAGCAGGAAATGAGACCAGCGCTTAAGGAATACCAATTTGGCATCTGTCAGGAGGATGGACTGGAGGGACCAGAGACTGTATACAAAGAGACCCTTTAGGAGGCTCTGGCAAAAGTCTAGGAGAAAGGGGACAGGTGCCGGAGAGGTGGTGGATTGGATAAGAAGGGAAATCAGAGTCATGCGATGTCCTCAAGGCTTTGGAGGTGGATCGCTAGAAGACTGGAGGCATATCCAGTAGAAATAGGGAGAAAAGGACATGTTCCATTTTTTGAACATGCTGCACTGGAGATGCCTACATGACAGGTGGAGATTCAGGCCTAGTACTTAGGAGAGAAATGAGGGCTGGGTATGTAGATTAGAGAGTCATCTGCATAGAGATGACGGCTGAACCCATGGAGACATGGAGATCAAGAGAGCCAGTGGGGAGAGAGGGGGAGAAAGAGGAAGTGGAGGTGAAGAAGAGAGGGAGAGAGAGAGGGAGGGAGAGACAGAGAGAGAGAGAGAGAGAGACAGAGACAGACAGAGAGAGAGACAGAGAGAGAGAGAGAAAGAGAGAGAGAGAGAGAGAGAGAGAGAGAGAGAGACAGAGAGAGAGAGAGAAGAGAGGAGAGAGAAAGAGAGGAAGGAGAGGGAGAGAGCCCAAGACAGTGCCCCAGGTGCATTCACAAATATCAGAGCACTACCACAGAAACCCACGGAGGAAAGAGTATTCAGAAAGAAGTGGTTAACAGTGTCAAACGCTGCAAAGAGGTCAGGATGAGGAATGAAAAAAGCCACTGGAATTAGCATCACAGAAGTCACTGGAGGGGCAGTTTTAGAAAAGACGGAAGGAAGCCAGCCAGATTGCAAGGGGCTGGGAAATGAATGGGATATTAGAAAAGAGAGACAGCAAAGTGAAAGCAATTTCGGGTTGGAGGGAGGTGGAAGCAAAGTGGAGAAAGTAGAAGCCATGGAAGGAAGGTGGAAATAATGGTTCCTGGGGAGTGGAAGCCAAGCTTGCAAGGCCAAGAAAGGAAAGAAAAAGACATTAGAGGCTAATAGTTGGAGGGGAGGGGGAGGATCAAGTGAAGGCCCAGTATTCTTAAGGGGCTGCCAGGAGAGGACAAGTCTGCAGGCAGAAGGAAGAAGCTACTGGAGAAGAGAGAATAAAAATTAAGGAGAGAAGAGGAAGAGCCGAGTTGCTGGTGAACAAGAGAGAGGTCAAAGGCACAAGAAGAGGGCTTGGACCCAGACTAAATAAGGGTCCCCTGGAGCAGAGCAGGAGGGAACACGGGATGATGTGGACATGAAATGAAGTGCTGGGCCGGGCAGAAGAGTTTGTTGGATGAAATGAATTGGGAAAAAGTCAGAAAGGGGGCATTTTTTGGGAAGGAACCCAAGTAGGATTTTGGACATATGGAGTCCTAGGGTCATAGATCTGGATATGGAACAAATCGAAAAAGCCAGCCAAGCCAAGCCCCTCGTTTTACAGACGAGGAAACTGAGGCACAGAGTGGTGGAGGGGCTTCCCCAGGGCCATACAAGTGAGTCTCCCAACCCGGGTTTGAATCCAGGTCACAGATCTGGAGATGTAAGGGATAATAGAGGACTTCTAATCCAACCCCCTCACTTTAAAGACGAGGAAACTGAGGCACAGAGTGGTGAAAGGGCTTCCCCGGGGGTAAGCCGCCCAGACGGGGTCGGAATCCAGGTCACGGATCTGGGGCCAGAGGGGGCCTCGGGGGCCAACGGGGGGGCGGGCCCCTCGTTTTACAGACAGGTAAACTGAGGCCCGCCGGGGGGCAGCGCCTCGCCGGGGCGGGCCAGCCCGGGGGCCGCGGGTGCGGAGGGTCCCCCGGCCGCCCGAGCCTGGGGCTAAAGGTCGGGGGGCGCCAGGAAGGCAGCCGGGGCCTGCGAGCCGAGGTCGCGCGGCTCCGGGGGCTCCGAGGCCGGCCCCGTGCCGGCCCGGGGCGGGGGCCGGCCTCGGCCTCGGGGACGGACACGGCCGCGGGGCGCCCTCTCCCAAACCCCCGGGGCCGCCCTCACCTGCTCCCGCCGCCGGGGCCCCAGCGCCGCCTCAGCCGCCGCCTCCCAGCCGTTGTCAAGGAGGGAAACAAGATTGTCTTAGCAACCGGCACAGGAAGTCCCGCCTCGAAGAGAAGCTTCGGCGGAGGCCGGACGGATGGTTGGCGCCCAAGACTGTCAATCAGACGGACGGGGCCTTGACTTAGAAGGCCGAAGCTCGGAAGAGGGGAAAGGGGCGGGGCTTCTCTTAGAGCTGTCCGGGGCGCGCCTGAGCAACTCGGCCGTAATTCTCCAACTTCGTTCCACTAACTTCAACGGTCCTTTGTTCAGCTCAATCAGTGCGCAGGCGCGGCCCAGACCCTGCCCTTAAGGAGAGTACAGCCCAGCGGGGCAAAGACCTAGATGCCAATTACTTAGCTCTCAGCCCTGGAAGGGTCCCTGAACTTGGGCATTTAAAGGGCTTGGTTCCAAATCGTGGCTTTCCCATGTGCTAGCTCTAAGGCTGGTCTTTCTGCCATGGATGGCTAGAAGGTGACCTCATTGAGGAAAACCCATAGGGAGGCATGGCCAAGACCATGCCCTGGGGGACGCAGTAGAGAACCTTATCATTCCTAGGGAATCGCCCCCCTCAAAGCGCCATAGAAATGCGCTCTTTGTGTCTCTCTGCTCTAGCCCTGCTCTGGGGGTGCTAGTCCTGGCTCCTCTTTTCTCAATCTGTCCTTTGGATTTCTTGGCATTTTAGTTGGCGAAGACACCAGGTTCTATCCTTGGCTTCTTGTGGCGCTTCTTGTTGTCGATGGAGGACATCTCAGGTGGTTGCTGATGGTAGCATGGTTGTTCTTTCAAGTGACACGCACAGTGCACATGTGGGGGCTCATTTTCATTTACATGGTTTTCAGATGTTGTTTACCATATATAGATACATAGTTCTAGAGTTCTAGGGGGACAGCTAGGTAACACATTGGATAGAGAATCAGGCCTGGAGTCAGGAAGACTCATCTTCCTAAGTTCAAATCTGGCCTCAGACACTAACTAGCTGTGTGACCCTGAGCAAGTCACTTAACCTGTTTGCCTCAGTTTCCCCATCTGTAAAATGAGCTGGAGAAGGAAATGGCAAGCCACTCCAGTATCTTTGCCAAGAAAACCCCAAATGGGGTCACGAAGAGTCGGGCATGACTGAAACGACTGAGCAACAAGTTCTAGAGCGGAGCCTTGTAAAGATAGACGACATTAAGCATTAACTCTGTGTCAGGACTTGTGCTTAGTTCTGGGGACACAAAGAAAGGCAAAACCAGTACTTGCCCTCAAGGGCAAATTCTAATGGGGGAGATATCATAGAGGTAACTAGGTACATAGATAAAGTCCCTTACTCAATTCAGTAATATAACAAATAAAAAATAGTGTCCCAATACATGTATGTGTTGTATGTGTATCTATACATATGGCTGTATGTGCACGTATACGTATATTTGTGTCTATGTACGTGGACATACATATGTGTATGTATACCTATGTGTATATGTACTTATTTTTGCTATTGATACAAACAGTTCTACCCTTAATTATGACTGTCTACACAGTGAAGTTACACAGATAAGATCAGAACTCACATGGGCTATAGTTTGACCACCTAGACCAGGGGTGGGGAACCTTTGACTTCAAGACCACATTTGGCCCTCTAGGTCCTCAAGCACAGCCTTTCAACTGAATCCAAATTTCACAGAACAGATCCCCTTCATGGAAGGATTTGTTCCATAAAACTTGGCCACACCCGAGGACCTAAAAGGCCACAGCTTCCCCACCCTTACACCTAGACACTGTGAAAGCACTTTGTATACTATAACTTGCAGGGCATAGATGAGTAGTGATGACTGGTCCAATTGGAAAGCACAGATAATTGTACCTGGTACTGATTTGGGGATCAGAAGTCCTAAGCTCTAATCTCGACTCTGGCACTTAGAGCTTCAGCCACTGCCTTGGGGACCACCGACTGGCCCCAGTCACTGTAATATTGAGAACATCGCTCCCGATGCTGTTGATAACAGCTGGTGGTTGTAAAGCACACGGAGCACTGTGGAACACTCTGTATACATTAATTATCTTAGGAGGACTTTTTGGGTTTCCTTGTCACCGAAGATCCGTCATGGATGACCTCTTGTCAGAGATCAGAGCATCATAGACTTGGAACTGGGAGGGAACTCTGAGGTCATCTAGTCCAATGCCCTCATATTTACAGAGAAGGAAACTGAGGCCTGAGGAAGTAGAGGTTCTCAGGATTATACAAATCAGAAGTGGAATTTAAACTGGTGTTCTCTAACTGAAGAGGTAGGTTTCCCTCCACTGGACCACATTGCTATGTTTGTGTTCTTAGAAGCGTCTTCTTCAAACATGCCCTCCTTTTGAGCCAACTCACTCTGCAGGTTCTCAGGCCATGAGATCCTGTCTTTATCTTTCCCTTGAATTTTTGAATCCCGTTCTCCCAAAGTCTACGTTATGCATTGTAGTATGTCCAATCTGTACTCCTCACCTCATTGAGCTCTGATCAATGAATAAAAAAAGCATTTATTGAGCACCTACTACATGCCGGGCACTGGAAATACAAAGACAAAAATGAAACAGTCCCTGCGTTCTACAAGTAGTCTCTTTCACCAAAGATTTTCCTCATTTCTACTTTAGCAACTGATGCCTTCTTCTGGGTCAATCAAGTCCAGAATGGCAGATCTCATCATCGAATCTTTTACCTTCTGAAGGATGGAATTATCATTAAAGCAAGTTGAGAAAGTCCTTAGCTCCTCTGCTTTAGCACAAACAGCACATAGCTCCAACAGATGTCCAGATAAAGTCCCCCATTACAACCCTCCCCTGCCTCCATGCCAGCTCGGGGTCTGTTGTCAGAACTCAAGATCCAATTATCCCTTCTGGCCTGGCACTCTATTGCATGTTCAGTCTCTCCCTCATTTGGCCTTCATCCAAATGATCCGCGTGATGCTTCTCTCCTTCCATTTGGTGGATTTCCTCCAAGGAGCTTAGCTTTTAGACACACTGACTATCTCTGTTATCTAATCCATTCCTTTTCAATCCAGGGACTCTGGCATCTGCCATTCTCCTTATTAGAGTTTCCTTGTTGTTACTGTTTCTGCACAGGGACTCCTTCTGTGTGTGGGGATGGGGTGGGGTGGGGCATTCAGACTAATTCTCTCTAAAGTAGAGATGACTCCTTTCTTCTTGGCAGAGCCCACCAAGATTTCTAGTACTAGTTGGTTAGGGGGCTGGACTTGTAGGGAGCACTAAAAAGGAGAGGAATGTTAGAGAAAGGAGGAGGCTGAGGCTTGGAAACCATATTCCTAGGACATATCAGGAATAAGAGTTGAGATTGGAGTTAAAACAAATTAGAGGTCATGACTTTCCTTCTTTCTTGGGATGATCTTAGGCTGCTTTAACAGAAACCTCATGAGAAAGGAGGTGATGAGATGTGTTGTCTGGGTTTCCCAAACTGCTTTGTCTTCTCTTTTAAAATTTGTTACACAGGATGACTCTCAGGTTGGTAAGACATGTGTTCTGAAATGAAAGGCCTGTAATACGGAAGGTATTGACATAAAGAAGTTTGGGGGTTTTTTTAAAGGCAGGAGGTAATAGTGTCGCTCTCCTCTGTGGTCAGACCTTTTGGGAGGGTTACAGCCAATTTTGAGAGTTACCTTTGAGGGAGGAAATTGGCAAAGGGGGGTGATTAGTCTCCTGAGAGGGACCAGGGACCATGCCACATGAGGACTGGTAGGACTTGTCAGCTTCCTTCAAATAACTGAAAGCCTTCAGGTTGGAAGAGGGTCTTATTCTTCCTGGCCCCAGAGGGCAGAATGAGACAGAGAGGGGTGGAAATCCCAAGAGAGCAGATTTTCTCAAGGTTTAATGAGAAGCTCCCCAACAGTTAGAGCTGCAAAGAAATGGGAAAGGCTGGCTTGTGCATGCCCATTGGTTGAGGAATTCCTGTTTCAGTAGGAGTGGCACTAAATGTGTGTTCACCTACTGACCGATTGCTTCTGAAGCCGTAGGGTCCCAGGAGCCTAGATTTAGGACAGGAAGAAAGGGACAAGCCATCTAACCAACTCCCTCATTTTACAGATGAGGAACTGAGACCCAGGGAGATTAAGTGACTTGTCTGGGGTCACAAAGTAGCAAATATCAAAGGCAGGATTTGAATCCACTTCCTCCTAATCAAATTCAGAGCCAGGGTTCTTTCCTCTATCTCTTACAACTCTTGAGATCTGATGGTAACATTTAGGGTTCGCCTCTGCGAATGGGAGCACCTGAGTATGGGTCAGAGGGGGAAGGTAGCAGGATCCTCCAGTAGGGATGCTGCCTTAGCATTTGGGGGGCAGGAGGATGGCTTCCTTGGGGCTTACCTCTTTACTTTTCCCCATCCGAAGGGGAGTCCCAGACCCTCTAGTGGCCCCTTTGTGCTCTGCAGTGATGAGCCCCACAGAAAGAGCAGCCAGCTTGCCATCGAAAGTCAGTCAATGGACCTAGGTTTGAGTCCTGCCCCTGCTATTTCCTAGCTGTGTGACCCTGGGCAAGCCCCATCATCTCTCCAGATCTCAATTTGCTCATCTAAAAATGACGATGATAATACTGGAATGACTTCACTTCTCAGGGACATTCGGCGGAGGAAATTGCCTTGAAAACCTGCGTCTAACATTATGGAAATAAATGTTCTCTAAAGTCCCTTCTAGATAGAGGTCCATGATCTATGTGCAGCAGTGGCTGAATAGGGTCTGTCCCAGAAAGCATGCACCCAGAACTTCCCTGGAAACTTCTGGAGACTCCAAGGATGTAGTGACTCAATGTGGAAATATTTGGGGAATATTCAGATCGTTTCTGGCCATACGGTGTCCCAGTGCCGAAAGGACTTGGTGAAGCTGGAGTGGTCCCTTGTCCATCCCCTATCCCATGATGTTCATGGAGGGGGCAGGTTATGGCATCACAAGTAGGACTCCAACTCAGCCCTCTTGGCTAAAATTTGCCCATGTGGTAAGCAGGAACTTCTTTGCTTTGACGTAAGCATGTGTAGGGGGTAAAGGCGCAGGGTGAGAATGCACAGGCTGTCTCCCTTTACCCTGCTTCTGCCTCTCCCACTAGGAATCATGGACTCAACTAGGTGAGGTTACCCATAGGCCTTTGCTCAGCTTCGTTGTTCTTGTTCTGTTTTGTTTTAGGGTTCCTTCTTGAGTACGTGCCCCCCAAGGTGAGCAGGTGTAGGATTACAGGTGACAGTGGGTTCCAAAGATCCAAGTTGACAGCTGGTGAGAGTGACTGACTGTGGCAGGTGCAGGAGGAAGGGAGCGGTTGAGCAGGAAATCCAGAAGAGGTTTTGTTTTGGAAAGGAATGACAGGACAGAGTGGAGGTGAAATGTAAAGTGTTTAATCAGCAGTCTCACAAACTGCTTTATGGTCTTGTGAACAAATGAACTTTATTATGCCCTTATTACATGCAAAGCACAGCGCTCAGCTCTGGGGTACACACAGAGAAGCAAGACAGTGCCTGTCCTCGAGGAGGCTCTCATTTTAATAGGGAAGACATAGAGGAGGGTTCAGCTGCAAGTCAGATGGAAAGCTCCCTGTGCTTGTCGTTACGTGTTAAGTTACTGCTAATGCACGCTTCTAAGTTTTAAAATAGTCTTTCTTGTGTTTGTAGGAGGGAACATGCCCCATACTTGATTCATGCTGTACATTGAATTCCGTTTTCATTCTGCTCCCCTCCGCCTCTTTTTGGAGAGGACCTGGACATGAGTCATAATCTAATTTAGGAAGGACTGGACTTGGGATTTCACTGATATAGAGGGTTCCCTAAGGAGGAAACTTCCTCTGCCAGTGCCGGTGCCAACGTTTGGCAACTTAGTCTTGGAGACTTGTCCAAGGTAACACAGCCAGTATGGTTCAGGGGCAAGACCTGAACCCAGGTCTATCCAAGGCAAGTTCCTTATCCATTATGCCATGGAGGTTTTTATAATCTAACTTATGATAATTAAAACTGCCCCTGGGTCACAGAGGCAAGTGACTTAATGAGTCAATGAGTGTAAGAAAATGGAGCCCCTGTAACAGCAGAGGCAGGTGCTCCAGGACCACATACCTGGGTGTAGAGCAGAAGCTCCCCAGCTCCTGTGGACCCAGCCAGAAGTGACTTCTCTCCTCTTTCTGGACTGTTCTCCCCCTCGCCTTTACCTTCTAACACCCTGCGTTGAAGTTCAAGTGCTACCTACTACATGAATGGTCCCCCTTCTCTGGGCTGTTAGGACACTACCTCACTCAAATTATCCTGAATTTATTTTGTATAGACTTATGTAGCTGGCTAGTAAAACTAATCTCCCTCCAGGCAGGAAGAGGCTCTGAGCCCTAGCTGCATGAAGTCTGGGAGATGTGATCTGAAGCAGATAGTGCTGATTCCTGTCACCTAGAAAAACACTATCGTGAGAGATGGCCACCCATACAGAGGGCTGAGAGCGGCAGTGCGTCAGTTGGAGAGATGGGCTGGGTGTGTGTGTGTTAAATGGATACTAAAACTAGATTGTTGGAAAGATGGCATGAAGAGTCAAGACGTCTCCATTTGTTCAGACCCCCGAGAAAGGGAGTGGCTGAAAGAGCTGAAGCCTCCTGAGTTAGCTCTGCTTCTTCTTGGGGATGGCCAGCATTGGTGCCAAGATTCTCTGTGAAGCGTTCTTAATTCCTGATTTAGATAGGACTTTAAAAACTAGGTTACTGTGGTTAAAACTACCCTTTTTAACTGCTTTTTTGATTCAGGTGTGTGCTTAATGAATGGCTAGAGAAGGGAGGAACAAGGTTGGTATTGGGGAGGGGGAGAGAGAAACAGAGAGAGAGAGAGAGACAGAGAGAGAAACAGAGAGACAGAGACAGAGAGTGACAGAGACAGAGAGAGAGGAGAGGAGAGAGAGAAGAGAAGAGAAAGGCAAGAGAGAGGAAAGAAGAGAAAGAAGAAAGAAAGATAGAGGGCAAGGGGGGAGAGAGAGGAGGCAGAGAAGACCAATTTTTGTCTAGATGGTTGGGGTAGGGGGTGGCGTTTCATACAGAGGCTGATGGAAAGCTTGAGCCATATAAGGGAGAATCTCAATGATTATTTTACACGTATTTCCAAGATGGTAGCATGAGCTTAGTAGCCATCATGGCATAGTGAGGGTGACGGCCTTCACATTGCCTTCCAGATGGTGCCTATGATGAACCTTCCCAACCCCCAGAGCACTTTGGATTACATTTCACATTCTGGCTCTCCCATTGTCTTCCTTTCTCACTTTGGGAAAGTCACGGTCCCTCACTGCTTCAGTTTTCTCATCTGTGACATGGGGCTAATATAGTTTATACTAGGTGGCCACTAGGTGGCGTAGCAGTAGAGTGCTGGACTTGAAGTTCCTTTTTTCTTCTGAGGGACCGTCCTTTGTGCGCACAACTAGATTGTAAAGTCCATGAGGTCCAGGACCATGCAGCCCGCTGTAGTAGAAAAGGCTGTGGAACTGGAGTCAGAAGACTTGGATTCAAGTCTTGATGCTGACAATAGCTGTCTAGACTGAAAGCTTCTTGAGGACAGGGACTGGGGGTCAAGTATATAAAGTCTATACCCATCCTCCCTGCTGCTCTTTCTCCTCTCCTTTCACCTTGTAATTTATACAAATATACTTGGATCTAGTAGAGACTGTGGGGTATGGGGTGGGCTGGCTAGAGAGTCAACCTTGAAACCAGAAGATCGAGATTCAAATCCTCCCTCTGAACTATCTTAGCCGGGTGATGATGGTCTCTCTTTGCTTTAGGGTAACCCTCTAAGACAGGGTGTGTGTGTGTGTGTGTGTGTGTGTGTGTGTGTGTGTGTGTGTGTGTGACAGAGAGACAGAGACAGAGACAGACAGACAGAGACAGACACACAGAGAGACAGAGACGGAGAGACAGAGATGAGAGAGAGAGAGAGAGAGAGAGAGAGAGAGAGAGAGAGAGATGGACCCCTCTGGTAGTCGAGAAACCTTTAGATTGATTCCTCTTAGATTAATATTTTTAAGCAATTAAAGGCAACAATAAATGCCAGTTACAGGTTAATGAAAAGAAATGTGTGATCCCCCTCCCTCCAAGTTTACAAAACCCGTGAAATCTATCCATAGATCACTCCCTGCTCTAAGTCTCTAAGATGTAGAGGTCCTCCCCTGAGAGTTTTCTAGACCAATGAAACCACAGGTCCTGTCCCTATCCTTTTATGTATACATATCCTCTCTTTCAATAGAATGTCAGCTCCTCAAGGACAGGAGCTATTTTATTTTTGTCTTTGTATCCTCAGCATGTGGCACATAGTAGGTGCTAAATCAGTGCTTTTTAGTGATCATTATCCTGGGGCATTACACATAGTAGGTGTTTGGTAAAGGTTTGTTGTCAGTGAAATTGGCTGGACCTCGGGGGTTGTAGACCTGAGAGGAGTGACAGGGAGTGGGCAGGTGAGTAGAGCATTTGCCTACTCTGCCTCTGTCCTGAGGTGATCCTCCCTCCCAGCCCCAGCCCCTGGAAAGAAGAGACAGGAAGTAAACTTCACGTTTATTGTCAACAATCAGGTTTACCAAAAAAAACAAAAAAACAAAAAAAAACCACATGTTAATAAATATGGCATAGCTTACGCGCACACGCACGCGCACACACACGTTGTGGCTCATGTCACAGATGTACAAAATGGGGCTTGGGAGGGTGTGGGGATGGAGAGGAAGAAAGAGCAGCTTGGAGGAGCCAGGTGTGGTCTCAGTGATGGTCACGAGGATCACAGTGTTGCACAGCTCAAACACAATTGTCTCACAGGCCAAGTCCCACAGGTGGTGCCTGTGTTAGACACCTCCCAGTGGGGGGTGTCTCAGGGTGGGGTGAGTAGTCATACTCGAGGAAGGGGAGTAGGATTTGGGAGGAACCAGAGGGCAGCAGGTAGGAGAGGGGGGCAGGATATGGGAGGAGTCATCTAGCACATGGAGAGAGCATTGAGACATCAATGGGGCCAGGTTTGAAGGAGGACAAGTACAATTGTTGAAGATGAAAGCCTCCCCGTATCTCCCCACTCCCACTTTGGGAACCTATGCCTCACAGAAAAGGTGGAAATGTGGATCCTTGGCCCACCTGATCCTGAGCTTCCTGGAGGTCAAGGCAGGGCCCAGCAGGCTGGCCACATCTCTGCTTCCCCATGACACAAGGCCCCATAGGGAGAGGAGCCTTCACACAGCCATGACAGAAGACTGGAGATTGTGAGGGTCTCAGAGGAGATGAAGGGGAAAAATGGGTTTTGGCTGGGGGAACAGCCCTAGTGATGGGGCAGGACCACTATCTTCTCTTTCTGGAAGGGTCTGCTGTTTCCTTCAAGCCTCCCTAGCGGGCCAACCTTGGATTGAATCATCCTGCAACTTACCACTTTCTTCTTGCATCCCATACAGTTGGGAAACATGAGGGAGTTGACTTGACCCACCACACTTGTTAGTTTTTCCCAGAGTGAGTGTGCACCCAATCCCACTTCCTTCTTTCTTATTTCAATCCTATGATGGGGATGGGATAGGGACAGAAACCATAGCACATAAATAATACCAACCATTCCCTTTCAGACTATAAGCCCACCCTTTCACTGAACTCTAGTTAAAAGGATGTTTGAGCTAGGAGTGTCCAAGTCTCTTTCCACTCAATAGAATTTAAACCCTCTGAGGGCAGGCACTGGCTCCCTTTTGTGTGTCTCCTCAGTACCTAGTGCACAGCAGGTGCTTTATAAGCACTTGTTGATTGATGGGTGGTTGGGCTGCTGTGGCATCCCCAAGGAAATAATCTCCTTCCCTGTCTTCTCTGCCCTAGAAGGACATAGAAACAGGAGAAAAGTTTGGGGGCAAACAGGATTTGGATTTGGAAGGAGCATGGTTATCTCTGATGAGATCTGGAAGAAATCTTATTCAATGATCATTTATCAAGTACCTGTTATGTGGCCAGGCACTAGCGAGACAAAGTTAAAAATTAAACACTTTTGCCCTCCAGGAACTGACATTCTTCACGTAGCTCAAGCCCTTTAACTTACAAATGGAGAAACCAAGGTTCAGAGGGATCAATTGACTCACACAGTTAGTAAGGGGCAAAGGTGGGATTTGAACCCAGGTCCTTCACTCCAAATCCATTCTTCCTTCTGCTGTATTAAAAATATTAAAGGGAATAGCTCCTGCTACCCGAGGTAGAATGGTAACCGAGTCCTTCCTGGGCAGGGGGCTGAAGAACCAATGTCCTTAGAGAACTCACCTTCCTGGACAGAAAGGCACAGATGGAGACACTGAGAAAGGGAGAAGGGTCTGGGCCTAACCTTGACCTGCTCCCCTGCCCCCAACTTTACATTACTCTTGGTTTCTTTTCCTCCCTTCTCTGGGAGGCTGCACCAGCAGCTGGGACCTCAGCCAAGAAGGGTGAAGACCAGGCACTCCCTGACCGGTTGTCTTGGTAACAAGGCCAAAGCCTTGAGCATAACTTGATTTAACTGGCTATGGCCAATGACACACATGACAGTTCTGAGATGTCACCCCCAGACACTCCTCTTCACTACACAATTGTCACAAAGGCTTTATCTTTAAAGAAGGGGGAGGAAAAAGGCCCATACTCTAGACACCCAAGTTCTGAATCCTGCTGTCACCACAGCAACGAGACACTGTTGGTAGGGCTCTTGACCCAGAGCTCTTGCTGACGTCATCAGCCGTTACCAGGGCAACTTAGACCTCTGCTGGTTCCGGCTGAATAACGACCACAACGTCACTGGGTCCTTGGGGAGGGTGGCTGCGATCAGGTGGTGGGGAAAGGAGGAAAGGGATGTTTTCTGCTCTTGAAATTTAAATGCGCCAGCTGCGGAGCCAGGGGTCCTTGGAACAATAATGACTCCTATAGAATAAGAATATGGCAGTGCCAAGTCTCTGGCTGGGGACCAGAAGCCCGGGAGAGGCCAAGAGATGGGGAGAAGAACAGTAAAGGCTAGACTTTGTAATGCAACTTGGAATTAGTTAGAGTACAGTCAGCCCCTCAGGAGGTGTTCCTCTGTGTCAGGATCCCTGGGTTCAATCATTCCTCCCGCATTATGTGTTCTTCCCTATCAGTGCCTCAGTTTCCCTTGTTCAAGGGAACAGTGCCATGGAGATGCTTCCTAGGGGAGGTGGGTGCCAAGGTTTGGGGTTATACTATAAATACATATTTTTCTGTTGCTAGGCACTCTGGTTTCTTAAGATCATCATTCATCCAAAGCCCCAAAGGCCAGGCAGCTTCATGTACAGGAAAAGGAACTGGCCAGGGAAGCAGCAAGTTTGAGTGTGAGCCCTGACATAGCCTCAACTCACTGTTAGCCCTCATGGTATTTAACTTTTTGGCCTCAGTTTCCCCTTCTGTAAGGCAAAGGATGAAGTTCCCCAAGCAGCTTGCTGGATTTCCTCGAGGGGCCAGCCACAAGTAAGACCACAAACTAGATACCCTGGGAGGTGCCTGTCACTGCCAAGATTCTAACTGGGGATTTAAGTTCTCTATGGTCTAGTCCTAATGTATCTTTATATCCTTACCTCATACTACTTCCCCTTACTCATGTCAGGCCAGATTATTTACCAGACTATACACTCATCTGGTACTTTCTATGTACCTTTGCTCATGCTGTTCCCCCCTGCCCCCCACCTAGAATACCACCTTGTCACCTCAACTTTCACTTGCTGAAATCTCCTCCATCCTACAAGGCCCAGCTCAGATACCATCTCTGACCAATGCTCCTAGCACCTTATTCAACTCCATCTGACAAACATTTATGAGGTCCCTGCTGTGTGCAGCACATCAGGGGTACAAAGCCAAACCAAAAAATGGTTTCTGCCCTCGATAACTTGGTAATGCTTCTTTTATTACAGTTCACATAGCTTATTTTGCATTAAGAGTTATTTGCATATATATGTGTGTGTCTGTGTGTATGTTTCCCACCTTCTAGATTCTATCCTCCATGAAGACAAGGATCACATCTTACCTTTAGACTTTCTCACACACTTAGCACAACACACTGTGTATAGCAGGTTTTAACCAACGTTGGATGAATGAATCGATGGATTCTCCCATGGCATAGAGACGAAGCCTGGTAGATGGGGCTGAGGTCCCTTCAAGACAAGTACAGAACCAATGGAGTTGGCTTGGGGCTGAGAAGATGTTAGCCTTAGAGAGAACCACTGCACTCTTGGGGAGCTGTCCAGGGTACTGACTGGACTGCCTCCATCTGAAGCCCTCTGGCACAGGGACCAGGATTCTCCATCTCACAGCCAAACCTCTGTCCACCTTGAAGCCTCCTCTTTGGACTCTGACAACTCCTGACATCCGACCTACCTATAGTGTCTGATAGATCTTTGTGTTGTAAGACTCTTAAGTTTTACGAAGGTAGAATCTATGTCTTATCTAATCTTCAGATTCAGACTTTGTGTGCTTTATAAAGACAAAACAGATAAACAAAACCCCCGAGTGTTCTGTCCCTTGTCCCTGAAGAGAAATGAGAAGGCCCCTCTTCTTTGTAGAAATGGTGGTGGGGGACTATTTTACATTTTTAAATTCTTTGATATAAGGGATGGCTCTCTGGATAGGGGAGGAGGAGGGATATATTGGGAAATAAAGGTGATATAAAAACAGAAGATGAAGAATTTTTAAGATTTGCTTTTGTTCTGCCTGACTGATGTTTCCTATACCAACATTGCCTGCCCTGACCTCTGTGACCACCTGCTCCTACAACTTGCTCCTGCTTTGCTCTGACAAGCTCTGGAATGGTAGACTGGATTCCTAACTGAGTACTTTAAAGCTGGTTCTGACCAAATTATAGGATATAGAAACACATTAATCCTGGCTCAAGAGCTAGAAATTCCCCATATCCAGAAAGATGCCCGCCATCTGTATCTCTTGAAATGAACTGAATAGCGTTACCTCATGAGGGCTGAGCACCAACGGAGAGCGCTCTGCCTCTGACCTGCCTGAGAACTCTGATGGAGCACTTGAAAAGAAAAAGAGGGAATGGGTAAGTTGTGGTAATGTGGTGACTGCCAGTGCAAATGAACATCCACAAGTGGGATTCCTTGCCTTTGGCCTCTGGAACATCTCCGAAGCAAAAGGGTTTATTAAGCTAAAACTTAAAGATGTCTGGAAAAACAATATTAGCAATGTGGTCAGTTTGAGTAACATCACCATCGCCCCCACCATCACCATCACCATCACCATCACCATCGCCCCCACCATCACCATCACCCCAAACATCACTGTCACCATCACCATCACCATCACCATCGCCCCCACCATCACCATCACCCCAAATATCACCATTACCATCACCATCACCATCGCCCCCACCATCACCATCACCATCGCCCCCACCATCACCATCACTATCACCATCACCATCACCCCCACCATCACCATCACTATCACCATCACCATCGCCCCCACCATCACCATCACCCCAAACATCACTATCACCATCACCATCGCCCACACTAGCATCATCACCATCACTATCACCATCACCATCACCATCACCATCACCATCGCCCCCACCATCACCATCACCCCAAACATCACTGTAACCATCACCATCGCCCACACTAGCATCATCACCATCACTATCACCGTCACCATCACCATCACCATCGCCACCACTGGCACCAGCACCATTGTGCCTTCAGGTTTTTACAATGCATCCTCTGTTGTCCAGAACCTCAGGACTGATGTTTCTTATCATTCCCTTAAATACATATCTCAATGACTCCTGTCATCACAGGCTGGCATGTCAACAAAATCCTGGAATCTTGGATCAGTCACCCCAGATTCTGACAGAGTGGGTGGACTACGGCCCCAAGGATTGTTCCTGCATTCTCATCTGTGAGGGTTGAATCATCTTTCACCTGATTAAGAAGTTGTTACATCAGAGCTTACTTAGTGCTGTTGGATTTGGAGTCAAGAGGGAAATGAGTTTACTCTCTTTCCTTCTCCCTCTCCCTCTCCCTCTCCCTCTCTTCCTTTCTCTCTCCTTCCCTCTCTCTCTTCTTCCCTCTCTCTCTCCTCCTCTCCTTCTCCCTCCCTCTCTGTCTCTGTCTCTCTCCTAATTCCTAAAATCCCTTAAACTTCTCTAAGCCTCAGTTTTCTCATCTGTAAAATGGGGTTAATAATACCCATAGTAAATATATACCTCCCAGGGTGGCTGTAAGGATTAAATATATTTATCTATGTAAAGCCCTTGGTGAAACTTAAAGCTTTAAATAGCAGCTGTCCTTGGCTCAGAAATGTGTTTCCATTAAATGGGGACTTATGGCCTCTTGCTTAAACAGAGTTGAGAATGCTTCCTAGTGGATTGTTTTCTTGCCCCATGGTCCATATCCCACTTCTAAACTCCCAATCCAGCAATGATCTGGTAGATTTCATCCAAGTAAAGAAACAAGCCTGAGGAGCCACAAGGCAAAGATGTCACCAACCACCACACCTGGCGGTTACACCAAAAAGCTGGCACTCTTTCCTATTATTTAAGTGACTTCTGAATGTTTGCCCAAGGACTGCATTGGAAAGAGCTGGCCCTGAGTGATCAATTATGGCAAGGGTTGGGTGGTCCCATTCAGGATGAGCTTTGCAAAACTCAGGCTAACTTGATAGATCGTTGTCTTTGAACTGAGGGACAGGGTCGCTATAAGGATAATGCTTCATGGTAGGGTGCTGTTCTTCAGTTCTTGACCTCATCTTCCCATGCAGGGAGCCCAAGCTAAAGACTTGGAAAGTGCCCACTTCAGACTGATCCTAGTGAAGAATCCATATCCAAGCCAATGTTTCTCATCCTGTGGTCTTCCTGGGCTCCACGTGTACTGCTGCCCAATTAAATAAAGGCCCACCTTGAGTCAAGGTGAAAACTCACTAGTTTTTCTGGAGAGAGCTTCACCAGAGACTTGGCCCTGAACAGTGAGATGAATGCTAGTTCATCTTTATTCCTTTCAGTAAGGCTATCCCTCCTCAAGTCATCAAGATATTAGTGTATAGGCCATAGTGAATTCTGTGACCTTAGGAAACATTATGGACCACAATTTTGTAACACAAACCATCATACCTATATGGGCAAAGGATGAGCCAATAACTGAGGGGACATTAATACCCAACCAATAGCCTTTAGGCCAGGTACCTTAGTGCTTGTTGGGAGGCACAGTAGAACTTAAATTCCTTTGCCTGGCATTTAAAATTCTATACCACCTGGTACCACCAAACCTTCCCATCCTAATCTCATAATACTCTCCTCAACATGCCTCAGTCAATTTCATTGGCTCTCCATTTCTTATACATGGTAATACTCTTTATGCCTGAAATTTCCTCTTTCCCCTTCTAAATCCACCGAGTTCCTAACCATCTTCTGAGACCTAACTCAAATGCCAACTACAGCACTTAATTTTGTCCCTTCTGCTGCACTTAACAGCTGATATTGTGTATTACAGTTATCTGTGAGACTCATTTCCCCATTAGACTATAAACTCCATGAGGGCAGGGCTCCCAGTGACACCTAGCACTGTGCACTATACATTCCAGGTACCTAATAAGCCTTTATAGGACTGAATTGGATGTGACTCACTCAGCCTAGATTCCAGTGGCTGTGATGACCCAAAACTATGGCTTTCCCAGGCTGTGCCCCTCTTTTCCCATAGTGGGGTTTCAGGTGGTCATCACTGCCTTAAGTTCATCCTTCATACAGCTGCTCAAATCATCTTCCTATAGCCTGGGTCTGATCATGTTACTCCCTTGCTCAAAAACATTGTGTTTCCTAATTGCTTACAAAATAAAATATAAAGTACTTAGCCAGACAGCCTGGGCTCTCCACAGTCCATCTCCCATCTACCCTTCCGGTTTTATCCCCCATAATTCCCCTTCATGTACTCTACATTCCAGCCAGACTAGAGCTGGAAGGATTCCCCAAATCAGACAAACCAAGTCCATGCATCCAGAGAAGTCTGTGACCCTCTAGCCAGGAATGAATTTCCTCTGAATCTTTGCCCTTTCTTTCAGATCCCTTGTTTTCATTGAAGGGCTGTCTCAGGCATCATCAGCGCCTATGTGAAGCTTTCTCTGATGCTCTCAGCCCAAAGCACCCTCCCTCTTCTCAAATGCTCTTAGATCACTTTGTGAAGAGAGATAATGATGATGATGGCAACCACCACAAGGTCATGCCAACTGACCAGCAGAAGGACAATGCCCTGCATTCCTCAGAGTGACCAAACCGCTGCTAGATCTACTGGTCCCTCTTCTTTCTTGTGTGCATTTCAAGAGTCCTCAGAACCCCAGGTGTTAAAAATCAGAGAGCCAATTCCCACCCTGCTTTGTAGAGAATTTAGCCTTAAAGGAGGATAACCTTGAGCCTTCTCATTTCTCTGTAAGGATTTTTGCCTAGTACATCCTTGGTAAAGTAGCTTCCTCCCTTTGGGCACCAGTTTCCTGCTATATAAAATGAGTGAGGGGGATTTCATCCATTCTTTGTATTCATATGCCCAGCATCTGGCACCCAATAGGCACTTAATACTTATGATAGATAGATAGATGGTCTAAGGCCTGAGGCAGCTTACACCTTGGTTACTTAATTGAAGGAAAGTGGCAAAAGATCTCTTCACTTGGGAAAGGTTCACGCCTACCATTAAGCAAATGCCCATCTCCTCTTTGGCTCAAGATGGGCTTCCCATAAGACAGGCTGATAGACACGAGGCCCTGTTCAGACATCCCTGGGAATCCTGGCTGGTCTAGGTCACAGATCTGGATCTCAACACCATGCCTTTGACCTCTGTCTGGTCCAAGCCCCTCTCTGTGACAGCCTGAGATGCATGATGGCTTAGGAAATGGAAGGATGACTCATAGATGAGTCAGGAATGGCATAGATGAATGCTTACTTGTGAAACTTCAGGGGCACTATCAAGGGAACAGAGATCCACGCTACCCCAAGTCCTGACGCCCTGGCTGAGTGATGCTTGAAATCCTTTAGAGTTATGATCTGGTAAGAAGGCAAATCTGCCCAGGATGGGTCCAGAAGAAAAAGGGATTTGGTCAAGGTTACAGAAAATCCCTGGACCCTGATGCACCAATGGCCTGTTCCTATAAATGCTAGGTCTAGCGGGAGGCCGCATCTGTTGGCAGTGCTCAGGGGAGCTCATGCGAACAAGCTCCTTGGGAACAGAGGGATGAGTGGGGATGGATGCTCTAGTGCTTGGAGCAACATCCCCCCTGCACCACACATCTGGTGGTGCCCAGATACCATCTGATACCTTGTGTGATGGGGTTGATGACAAATGAATGGAGGACCAGAAGAGGGAGGCAGTATAGTACCATAGGAGAAGCAGCTGGATATGGGGTCAGAGAGAACTTGGGTTCAAATTCTGGCTTTGCTGTTTACTATGTGGGCAGGAATTTAACCTCTCTGGGCCCAAATGAGGGATTTGGACCAGATGTCAAAGTCACTTCTAGATCTCATTGTATGACCCTGCTGTTGTTCAATCTTTTCAGTCGTGTCTGACTCCCCGCGACCCCCATTTGGGGTTTTCTTGGCAAAGATACTGGAGTAGTTTGTCATTTCCTTCTCCAGTTCATTTTTACAGATGAGGAAACTGAGGCAAACAGGGTTAAATGATTTGCCCAGGTCTTCCTGAGTCCAGGCTCAGTGCTCTATCTACTGAGCCACCCAGCTGACCCTATGATCTTTGGATCCATGATTTTGTCAGAGGGGTGAACTTGAGTAAGTCATTTAAACTCTTTGGGCCTCAATTTCCACATCTGAAAAAGGAAGAGATTCCATTTGATGGCTGTAAGATCCCTTCCACATGTGTGTTTTTGCTAGATCGGTGAGCTTAAGCAAGTCACTTACATGTTCTGGGCCTCAGTTTCCCCATTTGTAAACAGAGAGGGGATTGGAGTAGAGGGACTCTAATCATCAGCACCTGTGTGAAGCTTTCTCTGATGCTCTCAGCTGAAAGCATCCTCCCTGGTCTCTTTAGTCACGATCTGTTCTAAGCCTCCATTCTGGTCAGTTGTTAAGGTAGAGACAGTTAGACATGTGCCCAGGATGAGTGGGCCTGGCGGTGGGCTATGCTGTTACTTGCCCCTCCTCCTGCCCCCATTTCCCCAGGACTCACCCTATGCTTGACAGAACAAGCCACAGCTGCTGAGGATCACCAGATGTCTGTCCTCATTACCTGGAGATCATGGTAGAGTGGAGGGGGGAAAGGAGGGAGGCAATGAAGTCCAGGGTCTAGCAGGGAAAGGGTGGGGTGGGGGTGTGAAGGGAAGGGATGCCACCTGCCTTGTGCTCCTCTGGGGAATGGCCTAGGAAGGAGGAGGGGGAGGCTAGGGTCTCACGCCTTGGCCTTGGCCTTGGCCTTGCTCTTGCAGGAGTCAAAAGGCATCTTGGCCGCACCCCCAAAAACCTCCACCAGCTTGTCATCCCAGGGGATAATGTTGCCCAACAGGGGGGAGGTGCAGTTGGCAATGCCCAGGATCTGGCCCGGCATCAGGATGTGATCCCACAGGTTGAACTGGGCAATCTCACCCACAAAAGCCTGGGTGGCATCAAACCGGCCTCCCAGTGTGTCCTGGTTGGAGGACCAAGGGGGTAAGGAAGAAAGGAAGGGAGAAGCAGGGTAAGGGAGGAGAGAGACAGATACAAATTCAGTTAATACAACACTGTCCCTGGTTCCATCTTTTCTGAAGTGGGCAGCAGGGCTTTGTGGGAAGGCCCCAGAGTCAGAAACTGGGAGACCTGGGTTCTGGTGTCAGTTCTGCTACTAACCCATTGTATGAACATAGAGAAATGACCCCCTCCCTGTCTGTGTCTTACTTTTCTCATCTTTAAAATGAAGCTTTTAGACTATAACCCCCAGGGCCTCTTTTAGCTCTGACATTCTATGTCCTAGGGGCCTTCCCAGCTCTGACATTCCCTGTTCTGATTCCTCTCAACTCTGACACTGCATGTTCTAAGGACCCTTCCGGCTCTGACATCTTTATTTGGCTCCACAAAAATAGTATGTAGACCAAGCAAACTAATAAGTCAGAGTACTTTGGAAGACCTTACAAGGGCGACTAAGCTTGGAAGAATCCTCACCACCGTTATTTATTATTTTAATAACGTAGAGGTTTCCAAGGCTTAGTCCCTGCTGCTCCTTCTTCCAGAAAGGCCTCTCCTTCTCTCCTCCCTTTCTCTCCTCCCCTTTCCCATTTCCTCCCTCTCTCTTTCTTTTCTCCCTCCCTTCCTTCTTCCCTTCCCTCCCTCCCCTTTCTCCTTTTCTTCCTCCCTCCTTCTTTCCTCCTTTCTTTCTTCTTTCTCTCCCTCTCTTCTTTCCTTCCTTCCTCCCTCCCTTTCTTCCCTTTTCTCCTTCCTTCCTCCCTTCCTCCCTCCTCCTCCTTCCTTCCTCCCCCTCCCTTCTTTCTCTCTTTCTTTCCTTCCATTCTCCCTTTCTCCCTTTCCTACTTCCCTCCCTCCATCCCTCCCTTCCTTCCTTCCTCCCCTCCCTCCATTCTTCCCTCCCTTCTTTCCTCCCTCTCTTTCCTTCCTTTCTCCCTCCCTGCCTCCCTCTGCATTTACCAGGACCTAAGCCTTCCTCACCTGTTCCTGCCCCAGGATGATGACCCCATGGGGTTTAATGGGATGCCAAGCAGCCAGGTTATCACTGGAGCCGCGCAGCTGGCCATCCTGGTAGGCTGACCACAGGCCGTCCCTCGTGGTCCATGCGATGCAGATGTGGTGCCAACGCCCATCCTTCAGATTCAATGGTAGCTGGGCCACCTGGGAATAGGCACAAAAGACTTCTCCAATAACGGAGGCTCCTGCCCATGGCTAGTATTCAGGTGTTGACCAACTGACTTCAGCAATTCATTGAAAACCTCAGCGCTGAAGGGGACATCAGAGGATATCCATTCCTCCTCACATTAGAACTAGGCCTGCCCTATGGACAGTGGTCATCTAGCCTCCAGTGATGGGGAATTCACCCCCTGGACAGGCAGCTCATTTCTCTTTAGGGTAGGTCTATTTCTTAGGAAGTTTTCCCTTAAATCAATAACTGATTTCAAGAAACATCTATTGAGTCCTTACTCTGTGTGAGGGGCTGGGCATGGTTGGGAGATTTTGTTGGTATTAGAAACTCTTCCTTAGTATAAAAATCATCAGTGGAGATGATCTACCCAAGGTAGAAAAGAGAACAACAGTAATACTTGTACTGCAGCCCTCCTAAGTGCTGTGAGAAGAGCTATGGACTTTGAGTCAGAGAACATGGGTTCAGATCTTGACTCTTTTGCAAGTTAACTGTCCCTTCCCCTCTTGGGGTTCAAGTTTCCAAGGAGATTGGCTGGGGGAAAGTGCTTTGGAAGCCTTATAGCATTAAGGAAATGGTTAAAGGCTCTGGGCCAGAGATCAACCCATCCCCTCCCCTAGCCCTGATCCCCCACTCCAATGGACTCACATGTCTGAAGCTAAACAACCAGACTCTGAGGGGCACCAGGGGATTTCAGCATGAGTAGCCAACTTCCTGCCCTGCCCCACCTTTTCTTAACCACTGAGGATTCCCTCCTCAGCATGAATATAAAACATCCTTTCTCTATCCTCCCCAACACTATCCTGCCCCCCCCCACCCCCAGTCAGACTGGCCACACCCTGATGGAGAGGAAATAATCCTGCCTTCCTTGGGGCAAAGGAAATGACAACCCCCAGAGAAACTGGGGGCCCTCTGTTAGCCATCTGCCCCATATCCTTCCCTAGGGACAAGATGAGAGAAGGGCATTGGGGTCTGCTCTAAAGACGGGCATCAGATCTAGGGGAGAAAAGGGAAAGGAGTGGAATAGGAGATGTCCAGGTAGTTGGCTGGAGATGAATGGCAGAGAAGAGGACCCCTTCCTCACTCCTCCCTTGGTCTCTTCCCCCCAAACCTCCTTAGTCTCTGGTCCTTTCCTATTTCCCTTAGGTGCCTATCATGGTGAAAAGAGCTCTGGGCTTGGAGTCAGGAGAGATCTGGCTTTGAATCCTGGCTCTGAAACTAACTAGCTTTGTGACCCAGATAAAGATAGCTTGAGCCTTAGTTTTCTCATCTGCAAGCTGGGGATGCCACTACCTGTCTCGTGGGCCTATTGGAAAGAAACTCACTTATGTCTTCTGGAGTGGTAAACTTACCTGAGCTCATCTGGGTCCCTCTCCTCCCCAACTCCCTCCCTCTTGGCCCCTGGCCCCCTCCTTCCCCGGCCTTCTCCACAACTAGTCTCCTTCCCCCACTGAGACCCTGTGCTCTTTTCTCCAGCCCCAACCCTTTCAGTTCCTCTTCCTTCCTCAATCCCTAGCTGCATTTCTTGCCTCACAGGCTATCTCCCAAGCCTGGGATGGCCTCCATCCTCATCACTGCCTCTTGGAATCCCTGGGATGCCCCATCCTCCCCACTTGACTTCTTCTGATCCTCTCAGATGCTAATTCTCTCCTCACTCCCCAATGACAATGGATTTCCTTTCTAGAGTTGTACTTTCTGATTTGTGTGTATATCTACCCTGTAGAATGAAATCTCCTCGAGAGCAGGGCTTATTTCGCTTTTGTCTTTGCATCTCCATTGCCTAGTGTGCAGTTGGCATTTAATAAATGCTGACTAAGTTCCATTCCACTTCCCAGCTCCTCACCTTGTCATTGATGAGCAGCTCCATGGGGTCATGCCCCGCCTCCAGCAACACCATCTCATTGGACTGGCCAGGCACAGAGTAAGAGAAGGGTGTGCCTATCCCCAACCCCCCAGACTTGGACTTGAGCCACATGCAGATGGTAAAGGCGTATAGCTCTGGCAGGGTCCTGCGCACACGGGCATACATGTAATTATTCTTCACCGGGATGTTGATCTTGAAGCCATCTGGGGGGCTGTAGGCTGATACCCCTGAGAACCAGAGAGAAGGGCAGAAGAGGCAAGGGGAAGTCAGGAGTGGGTCACAGGGGAAGTGACAAAGAGGCAGACTCACCCTGACCACCCTCCAAGTACTCAGATACAAGGAGTTTGTCTGAGTTGGGGACACCCACAGTCATGGATGCTAAGACTCTGTTTGGTCAAACAATCACAGACTCCCAGGAGCCCCAAGCTGGATGAGACTTCAGAGTCATCTCTAGACAAGACCAACAGCTGAACTAGAATCTCCCTTCACAACATCTTCCACAACCAGTTTTTTCCAGTCAAAATCCCAGAATATCTAAGATTATAGGATCCTAGATACCTATGTAAAACCAGAATGTTTTTAGAGGCACTTAGTGAGCTAACAATAATAATGCCTAGCATTTACTTAATGTTTTAAAGTTTGCAAAGTGCTGTACATTATATGTTTTCTTACTATGTTTTCATTTATGTTGTTAAATATTTCCTAATTACATGTAAAACATTTTTAACATTCATTTTTAAAAATTTTGAATTCCAAATTTTCTCCCCTCCCCCTTGAGAGGGCAAGCAATTGGATATCGATTCTACACATGAAGTCATACAAAACATTTCCATATAAGCCAATGTCTGTTATATGTTCAAATGTTCCATATGTTAAACGGTTGTTACATGAAGTGAATTGGTTCTATAGAACGTAAGCTCCTTGAGGGCAGACTTTCACTTTTGTGTCTGCCTCCCCAAGTACCTGACACATAACAGGCCTCAATTTTGGACTGATTGATTAACCTTTTACTGTCTTGTTAGCCCCCCAAACATCTGGGTATTCTCATTCTACTCCCAACTGGAAAAAGTCATGAAAACTGTGCTGGTTGCGTTCATCATGAGCTCATGTCATCCAGCCCCCACTGGGTCCTCACTGCTACACGGCAACCCTTTTACTTGTCTGTTTCTTTAATGATACACTGTTACTAGTTGTGTTTTATGTTCTCTTATTGACTCACTTGCACGTTCCCCACAGCAGCTGCTCCAACCCTCCTCCTTAAAGTCCTGTCTCAGTGGATGGTCCTGCTTCCTACTTGACTGAGAAGCTCCAGACCATCTGTCATGAGCTACTTTATCTCTCCTCCTACAGATACCAAAACCTGTTTGTCTTCTATCTTCTCCTTTCCTCCAGCATCTGGGAAAGAGGTGGAGGAGCCTTAATGAGCTGCTTCTAACTTGTGTCCCAGATCCCATTCCCTCCCACTCCTCCAGGACGAGGCTCCCAATAGCAATCCCCTTCCCCGGTGCCATTTAAAATCTCTCCCTCAGCAAGGACTGCTTGCTCCCTGCCTACGAATATTCCCAGGTCTCCTCAGTCCTTGCCCTGCCTCATGCCCCTCTAAGGAAACAAAAAACCAAGACAAAACAAAACAACCACCAAAACCCTTTCCTTGGTCCTGGACCTCCTCTTAGGTTCCTAGCTCTGGAGCTGGCTGGCCATTCAGTCCAACCCCTTCCTTTACCAATGAGGAAACTGAGTCCCAAAGAGGATTGTAGATTTAGAGCTGGAAAGGACCTCAGAGGTTGTCTAGTCCAACCTCCTTTACAAATGAGGAAACTGAGGAGGTTAAGCAACTTGCCTGATAACATAGATAGTATCTAAGGTGGGTTTTGAACTTTGGTCTTCCTGACTCCAAGACCAGTGTTCTATCCATATGCCCTCAAAGTTCTCCTTCCCCACCTCCACCTCCTTGATTGAAACTACTCTTTCCATGACTTTCTGATCATAGGATACTAGGATTTAGAGCTGTAAGAGATTTTGGACATCACCTAGTCTTACCCATACCCCACTCCCAATTTTCCAGATGAATTAACTGAAGCTCTGGAAAGTGACTTGCTTAAGGTCACACAGCTAGTATCAGAGACAGGATTTGAATCTGAGTCCTTTGATTTCAGAGCTCTCTCCCCTGTAACCTGTTGCCTCCTAATGACCTTTCACCAGTCCTGTTCCTCCTTGATCTTTTGGCAGCATTTGCCACTTGGCTAGCATCTCCTCCCGGATAATTTCTCTCTTTTCTTGCCTTCCGGTCTCTCCTGGTTTTCCTCCTTCTCAGTCACCTTCAATGCTGCTTCTTTCTCCCACCAGTAAGTGTGGCTTTCTATCCCCCAAGACACTAGCCTCTTCTCTTTCTCCTCCCCAGACAATCTCATCCAATCTCATGGCTTCAAAGATCACCTCTATGAGGATCTCTCCCACACTTGTAGCTCCAGCCCTGACATCCTCCCTGAGCTCCAGATCTGAAATCTGACTGCTGGACAGTTCCGCCTGAACAGCACCTCAAACTCGACATATCCAAAGGTGAACTCATCACCTTCCTCCGAAAAACAAATGCATTTTACTAATGCCTTATGTATTTGTGTCACTGCCATTACTCATCATGCCCTCTTTTGTGACCCCCCCCCCCCCCCGCAAGGGAGCAAAAACATCCGATGCAGAGACTGTCTCCTGACAATGCATACTCTATCCTGTCTCTATAGTCCACTACCTCTCTGCTGTGGGTATGGTAGGAGGCACGTTTCATTATCTCTTCTCCCCAGCATTCATTGGTTTTTCTATTACTCGGTAAATTTATCATCTTTCTCCAAAAAGTCCCCATCTTCCCACTTGCCCTAGTTCTGTTCAGGTCACTCCTATTCTTGAAGTCACTCAGGCTTGAAACCTTGGAGTCATCTCCGACTTCTGTCCTCTTCATTCTCTATCTCACCAGTTGCCAAATCTCCATTTTGTCTCCATGATATCTCTTCCATCTCTCTTCTCTCCACTCACACTACCACTACTATGGTTCATGCCTTTATCACCTGGAATATTGCATTAACTTCCTAAGTAGTCTAAGTAGGGTAGCCTATATCCATCATCCTGAATCCCCTCTCTCCATGTAATTGTCAAAGCAATCTATTCAACACACAGGAAAAAGCCCTGATTCTGTGGTCAAGGGAACCTGGTTCAGATCCTCCCTCTGCCCCTCCCCCAGCCTCAGTTTCCTCATCTGTAAAATGAGAGGTTTGGAGATGGTCTTATAGGTCTCTTCCAACTCTGGATCTCTGAGCCTCTGATTTTATAATCCTGAGGTTGGTCATATTATCTTCCTGCTCATAAACCTTCGGTGATTTCCAGCTTCCTGCTGAATAAAATTACAGCTCATTAATTTAGCATTTCAAGTCCATCGTCTGGCTCCAACCTACCTTTTTAGCCTTATCTGCTGTAAGCTCTTCTCTAATCTTGTCTTGCCCTGTCTCTCTTCTAGCCCTAATTCCCCATTAGAATGTAAGTTCCTTCAGGATAGGGACTGATTTTTGTCATCCTTTGTATCACTGGTGCTTAGCACAGAGCCTGAAACACAGTAGGCACTTAATAAATGCTTATTGACTAATAGACTGACCATTCAACACAGGACATCCCCTCGTCAAGACTGGCCTTTTCCCACATGTCTGCCTAGACAGTTCCATTTTAAAGTTGGGGAACCTGACACCCAGAGAAGATAAGTGATGAAGCTGTAGTTCACACTCAAACCCAGAGGCTTTTCTGCTAGACTGACTCATTCCCTTTCCTGCTCACCAGCCCCTAGGTACTCTCTCAGTCTTTGCTGAATAAATGAATAGGACCATAGGCCAGAGAGGCCCCAGAGACCATCAATCCATCTTTGTGGAGTATGCCTCCCTTCCCCCTCACCAGCTCTCCTTTGCTCCTGACGTCAAACATCCCCACGCCAGCCCACAGTGACTCAAGCAGTCTGGGACAGAGCTTGTGCTTGCTGCTCCCTGCTTCCAAACTCTGTCTTTGGAAGTTTCCCTCCAGGTCTCACCATGTTCCAGCTCTGCCACCCGGTCCTGCAAAGCGCTTAGCTCCTTCTCTACTGCCTGCTGCTGCTTGTGGTTGCTGCTGCTCAGAGATGAGCGTTCCTTCTCCAGGGCCATGACCTTGGACAGAAGCTGAGCCTCCAGGGTCTCCATTTGGGTGTGGAGGGGGTCCTGAGCTGGGAGGGGCTGGGCTGCAGTGGCTGAAACATTCCCGTGGACTGGTAGCTCTTGCTGTATGGGAAGAGAAAGAGAGAAGAGGGAAAGTCATGGAGAGCCCACTTAGGACCATCTGGAGAACTGAAACACCTCCCTTCTGACATCATTACCTTCTTCATCATCAACATCATCATCATCACCATCACCACCACCAGCACCACCACCACCATCACCATCATCACCACCACCATCATCATCACCATCACCATCACCATCATCATCACCATCACCACCACCACCATCATCATCATCACCATCACCATCACCACCATCACCATCACCATCACCATCACCATCATCATCACCATCACCACCATCATCGCCATCACCACCACCAGCACCACCACCACCACCATTCCCATCGCCACCGCCACCCATCACCATTACCAAAACCACCACCACCATCATCACCACTACCATCATCACCATCACCACCACCACCATCACCACCACCATCACCATCATCACCACCACCACCATCACCATTACCAAAACCACCATCACCATCACCACCACCACCACCACCACCATCACCATTACCAAAACCACCATCACCATCACCACCACCACCACCACCACCACCATCATCATCCTCACCATCATCACCATCACCACCACCACCATCACCATCCACACCATCACCATCATCATCACCATCACCATCACCACCACCATCACCATCATCACCACCACCACCACCACCATCACCATCATCATCATCGCTCGCTTTTTACAGATTTGCAAAACATTTTACGTTCACCCAGTGGTACAGTATCTTGTCCCTTCAGATAGAAAATCCTGAGCTGGGTCTTACCTCGGACACTTACTAGCTGTGTGGCCTTGCATGAGTCACCCAACCTCTGGCTGGCTGTTTTCTCATTGGCCAAGTGGGGACAGTAACAGCCCCTCCCTCCCCAGAGTCATTGTGAGGGTCTAATGACATATTTGTTGCTTCCAACAACTAGAGAGATGCTGGCTCTTCCTAACATTGTTTTCCCCTCACAATAGCTCCATGATGTAGGTGGCTATTATTATAATGACGTATATTATGGTTATATTGTGATACATATATGTCATCTGTTGCATTATTTCAGTGTCTTTTAAAAACACTTTTATTGATATCTTTTGATTTTATAGCATCATCGTTATTTCTGACTATAACCTTTAACTGTCCAGTATATAAAAAATTTAAAAAGAAAGAGGGAAAAAAGGAATTTTTCAGAACTCGCCAGCGTATCAATGGGGTATGACAGTATACATGCAGCATTCCATACCCATAATCCCCACCCGCTACTCCAATATCTTGTTCTTTCTAATTTTTCCAAATCCCTTCAGAGACACTCGAGCTCTAGTTTTCCTGTGAGGTGGCTGGCTTAGGGAAGATTTCCCCCATTTTACATATGAGCAAACTGAGGTTTGGAAAGCAGAGTGATTTGTTCAAGTGGCAAAACCCAGCCCAGAGGCCAGGTCTCCTGAGCCCTTGTCAAAGGCTAGCTCAGGCCCTGGGCCACCAGACACTTGTTTAGCCCTTGAGAAGCCCCATCGGCAACCCTCCCATACTGATGCAGGGCTAGCTACCACCCAAGCAGCTCCTGTCAGGCTCAGGGGGAGCGGGAGGTAGAATGAGGACAATGATTCTAAGAGTTTGGATGAGGAGGCCCTTTCCAGCTTGAATGATCTATAGTTCTTATAACTCACATTTATGTGCTGAATTATGGGCGATGGAAAGACAGCTTCCCCAATAGCAACCACAGAGCCTCCACTTGATGGGAGAGCCACCCCCTCCTGCAGCCAGTGTCTGGACACTCACCCTAGAGCTTGCTTTCTCTCTTCCTTCCTTTCTTCCTTCCTCCCTCCTTCCCTTTCCTTCCTTCTTTCCTTCCTTCCTTTCTCTCTTCCTCCATTCCTTTCTTCTTTCTTTCTTTCCTTCTTTCTCCTTCCACTCCTTCTTTCTTTTTCTTCCTTCCTTCTTCCTTCCTCCCTCCTTCCCTTTCCTTCCTTCCTTCCTTCTTTTTTTCTTTCTTTCTTTCTCAGATGGGAAAGCTGACCCCCAGGGAGGGGAAGGGGCTTGGCCAAGTTCACAGCAGTGCTAAGTGGCTGAGCTGGGATTCAATGCCAGGTACTCTTTCCCCTGTACTATATAGATTCTTCCCCTCCTCCCCCAAACAAGGCAGATTAGAACCAGCAACCTACATGTGCCTGTCATTCACTTCCTTCTTAACCCCTATTTCTTAGAGTCACTAGTTTCCTCCAAAGCTTTCTGTCCTCCTCCCTCTCCCTCCCCTTCCCCCCTCTCTCTGCTCTCTCTTCCCCTCTCTTCCTCTCCCTCTATCTCCCTCATCCTCTTCCTTTCTCTCATCCCCTCCTCCTTCCCTTTCCCTCTGTTCCTCTCCCTCTCCCTCTCCCTCTCTTCCCCTTCCTCTCTCCCTTTACTTATCCTCCCCACCCCCTCCTCTCTTCCCCTTCCCTCCCCTCTCCTTCTCTTCATGATTTCTGCCTCGGTTTGAGGGCATAGAAGGCTCATTAACAGCCAGAATCATTAAGAGGATGCTTAATAATTCAGCACACTTCTCTGAGACTAAGAAATCCTTTCTGTGTCTTTCCATTCTTCCTTCCCTCCCCCCACTCCCCATGGGTCCAATGTACTTTCTGGTCTCCAATTTATTCCTGATTTCCAGTAGGCTGGTAGAACTGACATTGCTCCAGTAATTCTGACCAGCTGGTGTCTCCCCAGCCTAGCACCATAGATGGAGCCTCTTGTCCCAGCTCCAGCCTTGGGACCATGTAGGCAGACCCAAGTCAGGAACTCATGGTGAGAGGAAGGATGGTACTGCACAACAGAGGGCAGGAGGCTGATTACTTCTTCCCCCTTTTCGATGCCAAGAACAGACTAAAGGAGGAGAAATTGAGGCAGAGAGAATGAAATTTGCCTTAGTCTTCTTGCTCAAGCAGAATTCAGAGCTCTCTCTATTCTCTACTGGTGGCCACAAAAGTAAACAAACAAAATTTGCTCAGGCAGGGGCAAGACTAGACCCCAAAAGATAGGGTTCTAGGCACATTGGGATGGAAAATCTCAAATCGTTGCATTTGAGGATCAAGAATTCAAACTTTGGTTCCCTGTGCAGATGAAGTTGGGGGCTGGGGAAGATGGAGAGTTCATTTCATTCACCAGAGGCAGCAAGATAGAGTAGAAAGTGGTCTGGGAGAGGGATTAGTAAGCCTGGATACTGCCTTTCTATGTCATAATTTACCATGATATCTTGGGCAAATCATCCCATTTCTCCTTATCTGTGAAATGGTGATAAGATTCCCTCCCCTGCCTCCTTCCTAAGGATATTGTGGGGAAAAAAGAATAATCATAGAATCAGAGATCTGAATATGGAAGAAGCAGCCTCCCCACTGTGTTACAGCTTAGAAAACTGAGACCCAGAGAGGGGAAGTGATGGATTATTTAGGACCTGGATCTAGACCCAGAGGGAACATCAGAGGCCACTGTTCCAACCCCCCTTTCCAGCCCCATTTTACAGAGACAGAAGGAAACCGAAACATAGAGAAAGGAAGAGAGTTAGGATCGGAAACATAGAGCTGGGAAGACCTCAGAGGCTATCTAATCTAGCCCCCTCATTTTACAAATGAGGAAACTGAGGCATAGAGAGAAAGAGACTTCAGGTCACAGTCCTGAAAAGATTATGTGAGCCACATGTGCTTGAAAGGCACGTCGAAGGCATGCAATCTTAGAACTGGAGAATCCTGGAGTTGGAAGGGACCTAAGAACCCATCTAGTTTATTCCCTACCTTCTCGTATGCAGCAAGAATCCTCTACAGTAACCCTGACAGAAGGAGTGGTGTGGCCATTCCTTGAACATCTCCAGAGATGGAGAACTCACTGCTTTCACAAGTTTAATGCCATTGCATTATGAACTGACTTGAACTGTTGGAAAGATTCTGTTAAGATTACACTGAAATTTCTTCCTTGTCACTTCCTCCATCCCCCCACTTAGAGCCTGCCCTTCTGAGATGACCTTTCACCCACACTGTATATATCTTGTATATACGTTTATGCATTGTCCTTTTCCCCTACCCCTACTAGACTGTGAGCTCCTTGAGACAGGAACCACATTTTTGCCTCTCTTTATATGCTAGCACTTAGCACAGTGCTCAGCACATAGTAAGTACTTAATACATGCTTTACCTATCCAGAATTTAAACTCCTGGGGTATCCCTCAACTGAGGAATATTTGAACAAGTTATGAATGTGATGGAATACTATGGTGCTGGAAGAAATAATGAAGGGGAAGATTTCAGAGAAACCTGGGAAGACTTATATGGTCTGATGCAGAATGAAGGGAGCAGAACCAGGAGAACAATTTCCTTAATAACAGCAATATTGTCAAGATCGAAAGCTTTGAAAGACTAATAGTCAATGCAGTGCCCAATCAGTATTCCAGGGAACAGACAATGAAGTCTGCTTCCTACCTCCTGACATGGTATAGAATGAGACATATTTTTTTGCACATGGTCGACGAGGGGATTTGTTTTGATTGATTAGACGTGTTTCACAGAAGGGTTTTGTTTTTCTTTTCTAATGGTGGGGAAGAGGTGAGAAGGAGGGAAAATGAATACTTGTTAATTGAAAAAAACATTAAAAGCTATAAGCTCCTTGAGACAGAGGCTTTCATTTTTGTATTAACATCCACAGAGCCTAGCACAGTACCTTGTCTCCAACATTTGTGCTAATCTTAAGAGTCAGATTAAAGAAATCCCTCCTCTAATTCCTCCATTTCTTATTGGGAAGAAAGGAAGTTTCTTCTCTTTCCTCTTCCCCTATACCCAAGGGTAAGAGTTCTGTCTTCTCTTATTTGACAATCCTAAGCTATATACATTTATTTATTTTCATTGAATTAGTGGGTCTGCCTAATATCTTTATTTGTTGCTACAAAAACCTAATGAAATGTACCCTCAGTTGAAAGGAGGGGCATAATCCTACAGTGGGGAGACAGAGCCCCAAAAGGAGCTCACCTTAGCCTACCATCAGGTAACCTTCCGACTTAGCTAGTCATCGTGGCTAACTCAGTGCTAAACACTGTTTCTATGCTGACGATTTGCCATAGATGTTGTCAATGACACCGTAAATTTAGTGCCCTGGGGAAGCAGTCCCTGTGGTCCCACCCTGGTTACAACACTTCCCTCAGACCTCCCACAGTGTTTTGTTTGGGTTTCTCTGGTGCTGGGATTGTGATAACTAGAAGTATTTCTCTGAGCTAAAAGGGACCTTTAGGATGTTCTAGTCCAACCCCATCCTTTTACAGATGAGGCAACTGAGACCCAAGGTCACGTGGGGTTTGAAGCCAGGTCCTTTGACTCCCAAATCCAGGATACTTTGCAATTTGCCACAATGTCTCAGTAGCAGGTATCAGCAGTAAAAAGTCTTTAAAAGTTGTTGAAGACAAAAATAATGAACCCTCCTGTAGCCATCCTGGTGATGAACCACTGTAAATGTAGCTGGATGGGGCATGGGATAACCCACATCTGTGCCTAGACCCATCCCTTGAGCCTCTCCTTCTAGTGGGGTAGGATAGCTTGGGTTTTACCTGCAGAACCTTCTAGGTTGTCTCAATGCCATGAGAAAGCTTCAAAGCAAGACTTGAGTGAATAACACCAATGCAATCTGTGATTTCTTGGAGGCCTGAGGATCCAGATTCAAATCCTACCCTGGATTCTTGTTCCCTGTATGACCTTGGCCAAGTCATTTCCACTCTTCTCTCCACTGTGAAATAAATGGCTTGGATTGGATGGCTATGGCCTCCTGACCAGTCACCTGACCTCTCCCTAGGAGGCATTTACCTGTAAAATGAGGGGGTTTGGAGTAGGCGATCCTGAGGTCCCTTCTAGCTCCCATGAGCCTGTCATCCTCCATGAGAGGGGTCCCTCCACCAATAGCAGATTGAAACCTATGCTTGCTTATTGATCACTCATAGCATTCATCCATGACTTTGCCCCATGATACCACCACTAACAATAGCTTACATTTATATAACACTTGGCAGTTACAAACTGCTATATAAATGTCAATTATTAGCATGACTATTAGTCTCATGCTGGTAATATAAGCAGCAGAGGCTCTGGGGTGGTAGTGGGAGGGGGAGAAAGGGTGGCTGGCTGAAGCACACTGTGCTCCCAGCTGTGGGAAACTGAGGTTGAAAGCCCCTGGGTCCCCAGTAATCTCCCCTGAGACCATAGGACCTACTCATCAACAAAATGCATTCCTATCTGAGAGAATCTGACGGATGCCTGTTCCGGCTTTGTGTGTGTTTCTCTCTGTTTAGAGTAGGAGTCTTTAATCTGGGGTTCATGGATGGATTTCAGGGGCTCCGTGAACTCAGATGGAAAAAACTGCATCTTTATTTTCACTAGCTTCCAATGGAAATTTATGAATGTCGGCAACAAACCAAAATAGCGTCAGTGGTATCCGAGACCTTGTCACCAATAGAAACTGCAGATCTTTTCAGGTCATGTTGTGGCTGTGGCTGAGATCTCTGAACGCCACTTATGCTGTTGTTACCACCACTTTGAAATTACCGTAGTTATGAAACCTGCTTTCAGACGCATCATTAGTTACGAGTTTGTTTTTTAAAATATTTTGATAACTGCATTTTGATATAATTTGTTTCCTCTGTAATCTGATTTCTGAGAAGGAGTCCATAGGCTTCCCCAGACTAACTGCCAGAGGGTTCCAGGACATGAGAAAGGTTAAGAATCTTTGGGTCACAGATCATCTCTAACGTTCCTTCCAGCAATAGCTCCTGTATTTTAAGGACCTTCCAGCTCAGAACTCTCTGTTCTAAGATAGAATGAAATAACATTTGTAAAGAGCTTAGCACAGTGCCTGGCACACAGCAGGCACTTAATAAATGCTTATTCCATTCCCTTCCCTAAGGTCCCTTCCATTTCTGACATTCTCTCTGAGACTATAAGGATTAGAGCTGAAAGGGGCCCTTTTGTTTCATACCTACCAGCAGGTATGAAGGAATAAAGCAACTTCACCTGATAAGTGCATTGTAGAAGGCAAATACCACTTGAGAGGACCAAAGGCTATGAAACTAGCCCTAATGGGGCAATCAGGGAAGGCTTCCTGCAGGAGAGGCTTTAAAGGCTGGGCAGGATTCAGCAAAGGAAGATGGGAAGTGGGGAAGTGGGGATGATGGGGAGGAGGGGACAAGCATTGCGGATGTTGGAACAAGGTGAATAAAAGCAAAAGCAAAAGCAGACCAGCTATGAAGCAAGAGGCTCTATCTAGCAAGGCATGAGAAGTTGGCTGGAATGATGATGACGTGATGATGATGATGGTGGTGGTGGTGGTGATGGTGATGATGATGATGATGATGGTGGTGGTGGCAATGATGGTGGCGATGATGATGGTGGTAGTGGTGGCGATGATGGTGATGATGATGGTGGTGATGGTAGTGATGGTGATGGTGGTGGTGGTGATGGTGATGATGATGAGAGCACTTTCGCAGACATGATCTCATGGGATCCTCATAAAAACAAAGGAAGGGAAGCGGTGCAGGCACTGTTGTCTCCATTTTGAGGGCCTCCTGAGAGGGCTTAAGTAGCTTGTTCAAAGTCACAGAATCATAACATTTTAGAGCTTGGAGGAGCCTTAGAACATGAAAGATCAGAGCTAGGAGGGAACTTAGACATAGGTATGTTATGTCTGGGAGGAACCTTAGAAACTACAGTTTCTCCCACCCCTGCTTTTATAGGGGGAAAGAGTAAGACCCAGTGCCTTCTTCAGGGTCACAGAGAGATTCAAGGTCAGAGCTGAGGCTTTCCCAGAATCACTGATTTTCAGAGCTAGAAGGGACCTCAGAAGACCTACCTTCTTCCTGAAGCCCAGATCCCCTCTGTCATACCCAAGAGAAATGAAAGCAACTGGTTTTATAAGACTGAGGTCCTAACTCTGTTCTAGGTTCCATCCCAGGTTTAACTTCGCTTAAACCAGATCATCTCACTCCTTTAAACCAAGGCTGGCCACTTCCCAAGACTATCTGGAAGCATGGTCACTATGAACCTGGGTCAAATACTCAATTCAGGGAAAAAGCCCACAACCCATTCCAGCTGGGAAGGTGCAGAGCTGGCTTAGCAGCTGCTGTTGGGAATGTGTCTGACTTGTGAAGTCTATTAATTTCCCTCTTGAGGCACTGACTGTCTGCTGCATCCATTGATCTGGAAACCTCACCCACCTTGCTGTATGCAGCTGATGGCTACAGAGCCCTTACTTCACCTCTGAGCCCCAGACCAGCTCTGCCAATTCCTCACAAAATGTCTCCCTCTGCCTAAGGTCCTTCCTAGCTCCAACATTCCCTGTTCTGAGGCCCCTCCCAGCTCTGACATTCCCCGTTCTAAGGCCCCTCCCAGCTCTGACATTCCCTGTTCTAATCTCCCTCCCAGCTCTGACCTTCCATGTTCCAAGCTCCCTCCCAGTCCTGACATCCCCTGATCTAAGGCCTGATATTCCCTGTTCTAAGGCCCCTCCCAGCTCTGGCATTCCATGATTCCAATTCCTCTTTCAAAGACTTAACTGAATGTATGCTCACATAAGAGGTCTGCAAACACAACCTATCACTTCTGACACACACATAGCCCAGCTCTCCCCTCCCTAGCACATCTCCCCATCAGTCACTCCACTCTCACTCATGGGGAGAAACAAAGAAGTGGGATAGGCAGGGCTGCTGGTTGTTCAGGAGATGGCCACTTTGTCCCTAGCACCTGCCAAGGTGGGCTGTGAAGATTTGTTTGGGGAGGAGGTGGGAATGCGGGCTGGGGTTGCCGGAGGCAGGTGGCATTTGGCCAAACCAGCCTGGGAAGGCAAACTCATCAGATCCCATTCCCCTGATTTGGAATCTTGGCATCTAGAGGGGAACATGGCACAGGACCTCTCCCCCACCCCCTGCCAAGTTCCCCATCTGCCATCCCAGTCTGATGCTCACCAGGGTGGAGGAACTGACTGTCTTCCAGAAGAGCCCACTCAGAGTTTATGAAAAGATGAGAGGGGGTGGATGGAAAAGAAGGGAGGAGAAAAAAAAAGCAACACTTTCTCACCACTCACCTACTAATGGATTGGAAAATCTGTCTCTGCTTGGCTTCTTCCTGGACTCCTCCAACTCCTCCCAGCCTCCCCTCTTTCCGTCTTGCAAGGGACCAGTGCACAGATCGAGCATCATTCCAATTCAGAGTTTGGGAGGCTTCCATATGTGGCCAATCTGGGAGTCAGGAGACTTAAGGCTTTTACAAAGGGTCAAATCCCAGATCTGCCACTTACTGCTCATGTGACCTCGGGCAAGTAGCTCAGCCACCTTGGACCTCAGTTTCTCCATGTGTAAAAAGAGAGTTGGACTAGCTCAGCGGTTCTTCACATGGGCCCACAGACTGTGAACAGACTTCAGGGGGCCTGGGAACTTGGATGGAAAAAATACATCTTGATTTCCACTAATTGAAATTTAATTTTTCTTTTTATTGTTTTTTTATTATTATCCTGCTTCTTTGTTTCTCCCCATGAGTGAGAGTGGAGTGACTGATGGGGAGATGTGCTAGAGAGGGGAGAGCTGGGCTATGTGTGTGTCAGAAGTGATAGGCTGTGTTTGCAGACGCCTTATGTGAGCATACATTCAGTTAAGTCTTTGAAAGAGGAATTGGAATCATGGAATGCCAGAGCTGGGAGGGGCCTTAGAATAAGGGATGCTAGTGCTGGGAGGGGCCTTAGAACAGGGAATGTCAGAGCTGGGAGGGAGCTTAGAACAGGGAATGTCAGAGCTGAGAGGGAGCTTAGGACAGGGAATGTCAGGGCTGGGAGGGGCCTTAGAACAAGGGATGCTAGTGCTGGGAGGGGCCTTAGAACAGGGAATGTCAGAGCTGGCAGAGAGCTTAGAACAGGGAATGTCAGGGCTGGGAGGGGCCTTAGAACAAAAGATGTCGGGACTGGGAGGGGCCTTAGAACAGGGGATGTCAGAACAGCAAACTTGATTAGGAGAAGGGGCTCTCAGGCTTCCCCAGCCTGACGCCCAAGGGGTCCAGCACACAGCAAAAGCTAAGAGGCCCTGGTTCACCAGATGTTCACTGAGGTTCCTCACAGTTTTCCATCTAGTATTTTCTGATCAAATGACTGGAAGAGAAAAGGTCTGAGTTTGAATCCTGTCCTTGACATGTATTAGCTGGCAACCACAGGCACACGACTTTATTGATCTAAGCCTTAGTTTAGTCATTTGCAAAATGGGGATAACAATCCCTGTAGCACTGTTGAAATAGGAGTGGTGATCTTGTCATTGTGTATGACCTTGGGTAAGTCACTTTCCCTTCTTGGGCCACAGTTTCCTCATCTGTACAAACAGGGTCATTGGATTAAGGGATCATCTGTGAGGCAGTAAAGTACCCCAAAGACAAGAGAAAATTAGAACTACAAAAAAGAATATACATACACTGCCTACAACGATGGGGTGAAATAAAAGGGAGGTAAACTGTGATTGAATGAAAACCCAGTGATGATCCTAGAGACCCGACAGTGAGCCCACAGCCCCTGCAGGGTCTCAGCAGAGGGCGGTTCTCAAGGGTGGGATGCTATATACACTATCCCACAGCTCAAAGTGTAATGCGGTGGTTTCATTTTACTGTTTTTCTCTGTTACAAGGAACAGTTCGATCTGGAAGAGGGAAATGGATGGCTGGATTTCCAGGAATGATAATGATCTAAGAACAAAGAGGGATCAATAAAATGTATTTTTTAAAATGGAAGTGGGAGACATAGACAAGAGGTGGATTTAAACTGGTATGGATTTAATATTGAAGCTGGACACAGCTATAGTAGGTCCCTGCCTCTTCTCACCATCTCTACTTTAAGGTTCCCCTGGGGGTGGCCCTCCCCCACCTCCCACCCCCAGTTCTGACATTCAATGCTGTAGAGCAGTGGTGTCAAATTCAAATAGAAAAACCCTCAAATTAACATTATCTCTGTGTATTATATTTGTATTTATTTTGTTAAATGTTTCCCAGTTACATTTTAATCTGCTTCTACTGCGAGTTTGACACTTCTGCTCTGGGGGAGCTCCCTGCTCTATACTCAATACTCTAGGATGGTTCTTCTATCCCCACCCCTACCTCTGGGATGGGGCTGCATATTCTGAGGTCTCTCCCAGTCCTAATATTCTCTGTTCTAAGGTCTCTCCCAGCTCTAACATTCACTGTTCTAAGCTCCCTCCCAGCTCTGACACTCTCTGTTCTAAGGCCCTCCCAACTCTGAAACACCCTGCTCTAAGACACTTCCTTCCTCTCAGCTCTGACCTTCTCTGTTCTAAAGTATTTCCCACCTCTGACCTTCCCTGCTCTACTGCCCTTCTGCCTCTGTATCTATGATCCTTTGATCTTAGACATAAGACCTTTGGCAAGAAAGGATAGATGTTCTTATTCCAGTTTTACAGATAAAGAAACTAAGGCTAAGAAGGGTGAATAACTTACTTGCCCAAATGCCTTACATGGTCACTAAGCAATAGATCCAGGACTTCCTAGATCAACGACCAAAATGGGCTGCTTATTCGTGAGGTAGTGAACTCTCCATCACTGAAAGTGAGTGGCAAATGGACACCCCACTTGTTGTGGGCCTGAAATTCCTGCTCAGATACAGGTTGGGCTCTACACCCTCCCAGGTTCCTTCCAGCTCAGGCACTGTTGATTCTTGGATGCTTTTAGGCACTTGGCTGGCTGCCCTGTGAATCTTTACTAGGCTGTACTTGCTGACCTCTCCTGGCAGAAGCCCTGGGGCTGGAGACTTTTCTAAGAAAGACAAACAGAGCCCTTGGGACTGCATTGTAGTGAGAAAGGGAGAGGAGGGTGAGCAGAAGCAGCTGCTGCTTCCTGAAGTACTTTCAGGCTTCCAAGCTCTTCCCTCCCAACTGCTCTGGGAGTCGGGGGTACAAGTCTTTTTCTCTCTCTTGGACAGATAAGGAGACCCACCCAGGGCTTACCAGTCCTAGCCCAGGGTTCTTTCAGCCCCAAGCCTCCAGATTTAGGGGGAAAAAGTATGTCAGAGATGGGAGGAAACCTAGAGGCCATGAAGTACAACCCCTTCATTTTACAGGGGAAAGGACTGAGGCCCAGACTGGGGAAGTGACCTGTTTGAGTGGTGGCAAAGCTGGTCTCCTCACATCAAGATGGATGTTTTCCAGGATTTCTAGAGAGATTTACTCTATTCAGATCAGAGATTCATAGATCAAGGGCTGAAAGGGATCTCAGAGACCATGTAGTCTAACCTCCTAATTTTACAGATGAGGAAACTGAGGCCTTAGAAAATAAAGTGACTTGCCCGAGGTCAAACATGTTGTAAGTGACAAAGTTGGGATTTGAACCCAGGTCCTTTTATTCCAAACCCAGTTAGTTTTCTTCCTAGTGTCCAACATTAGCCATGTCACAGATAACTCCCCAAGTTAATAAGAAAACTCAGTGTCTCACTCTCTTCCCCGCTCCACACCTACCTCTTTTTTCCTTTCCTGGTTGGAAGCTCTGGGCTCCTGGCCTCAATCTAATCAAGGTTGGGAAGGAGGAGGGAGGAAAGGGGAACAGAGAAGGCCAGATTGATTTCCCCTGCCTCGTCACCCAATTCCAATTTGGAACTGTAATTAAAAGAAGATGAATGGGGCCTCCCGAAGCCCAGACCTTGCCAGCTCAGGATAAATGGATGGGGGAGGGTGATGGTGTGGTGGTGGTGGTGGGGGAGCAGAATCCAGCTGATTCGTATGAAAGGCAGCTATTCCATCCATCGGGACAGAGGCAAAGAAGCCTCAGATGCCCCACTCCTTATGCACATAGGGGAGTATCAGTCTCTGATTTCAGAAGGCATGGAGGCCAATCCCATCATCTTAGACTAGGGGAAACTGAGACTTCAAGAGGGAGAAATGACTGACCTTATGGACACACATGTTAGTGGCAGAAAGGGGGCTCTCTTAGCACCTGCCCCCATATTTCTCCCCTTTGTAATAATTTTCCCTCAATGGCTTCCCTAAATCCTTATCCCAGCCCCTCCAGCAAATTGACAAGGGCTAATTTATTCCTGTTTCCTTCTGTTGCTACTTCTGGAACGTCAGGGTTAAACTCACTGAGAAAACAGGTAATGATACAAGAGGAAGGAAAAGAGGAAGGGAGAGTGGCCCAACTCCTGCTGGCCAAACCTCCAGTGGTCCATGGCAATGGACAGTGTTGGGGCAGGGACGGGATCAGGCCATAGCAACATGGTCTAGTGGAGAGAGCACTCAACTTGGATATTCACTGTGGTCAGTAAGTCACCTCATCTCCCTGGGCCTCCATTTTCTCATCTGTAAAGGAGAACAGTAACAGTCCAGATACCAAACTCTCCCAAAATCATATGAAGCTCAAATAAGAGAATGTATGTCCACATACATACTTTAAAGCCCCATAAAAATGTCAGCTTTTTGTTATTATAGAGACAACATCCTAGAGCTGAAAGAACCTTAGGGAATATCTGGTCCAAGCTTCTCGTTCTGCAAATAAGAAAACTGGTCCAGAGAGGTTAATGATTTGCCCAAGGTCACTCTGCTCTTAAGCAGTAGAGCTGACTGATGAATCCAGAGATCCCTCCACACTGAGAGTAAGAGATCACATGGTAACCCACTTTACAGATGAGGAAACTGAGGTCCAGGGAGTCAAATGGGAAAAGCCAGGACTCACACCCAGATCACCCACCTTTTTCCACTTTGTGCTGCTCATTCCCTACTCAGAAGGGACAAAGGGACAGAGTCCATCTGCTCCATCCCCACCGTCACCCCCAAGATGAGCATGGCACCGTCCCATTCCATGGAGGGAGTGCCAGTGCAGCCCGGTCCCTGGCTCTTTTCCTTCCCTGGCAACAATCTCCTCCCCTTTTGCAGCAAATTTTGAAAAGTAAATCAAAATAAAATCAATAGATCTTAGAAAAGGCTCCTCTAAGTCCCCTCGTTGGCTGCACTCCTCTTCAGATTTACCTGAGTGCTGGGAGATCCTGGGGGAGAGAAACACCCCTGTGATTTATCCTGGGGCCCCAGCCCCCTGGGTTACCTCTCCAGGAGACACTCTGCCCAAGACACACTCAAAGGAGAGCCAGGTGATCAGGGAATTTGTATAGTCATAAAATGCAGAACATCAGGAACACAGAAAGTCAGAGGGTGGAGGGCCCTCAAATGCTACTGAGGGAGCATAGTATAGGGTTGGGTTTGGAATCACAGGACAGGGTTCAAACCCTAGCTCTGCTATCTAAGACCTGTCATTTCTCTGGGTCTCAGTTTCCCTATTGGTAAAATGAAGGGGCTGGACTCTTGGACCTCTAAGCTCTAAATCTGTGATCTTGTAAATGTGGAATGTCAGTGCTGGGAGGAGCCTTAGAACAGGGAATGTCAAAGCTGGGAGGGGGCCTTAGAACAGGGGATGTCAAAGCTGGGAGGGGGCCTTAGAACCCAGAATGTCAGAGCTGGGAGGAAGCTTAAAACAGGGGATGTCAGAGCTGGGAGGGGCCTTAGAACAGGGAGTATCAGAGCTGGGAGAGGTCTTAGAACAGGGAGTATCAGAACTGGGAGGGGCCTTAGAACAGGGAGTGTCAGGGCAGGGAAGAGCCTTAGAACAGAATCTCAGAGCTATGAGGGCTTTTAGAGATCCACCAGTCCAATACCCTGATTTTACAGATAAGGAAACTGACACCCCAAAAGGGGCAGGGGCTTGCCCAGAATTGCACAACTATCCTTTCTTTTCTATTCTATCAGCAAAGCTCTGACCTGGTGTTTTTCTTCTTCAAGGTCAAAAGTCAGAGAATGTCCAAATCTCAGAGGAAGTGGGGATGCCAGAGGCTCTCTAATACTGAGCAGAGCTCCCTCTCAAATCACCAAAGGGCCAGGAAATCTTCCAGTAAGCACCTCCTCCCATGTTAGCCCGTTCTCCTTCGGGTCACCTACTCAGGAGACCTCCTTTCTAGTCCCAGCTCTGTGCCTCACTGGGCATAAGTCCCTGGGTAAGTCAGTCACTTTTCTCTGAGTCTCAGTTTCCACATCTGTAAGATGGAGATCACAACACTTGCCTTTCCTACCCGAGGAGTAGGGGGCATTAAAAGATCATGCCTGCAGAAAGTATTTGTAAGCAGCAAAGGACTGGAAGGGGTTGGTATTGTTAAGAACAATCATTCTCTTTCAGAAGTAGAACTGAGCGCTGTATCCTGGTGGACAGAGGCGCCCAAAGCCGGAAGCAGGAGGTGCTGTCTCCTGCCAGGGTCCTAGGAGCACAGATTCAGGGCTGGAATTAGGGTTAGGGGTCTGTGGCCCCTTTCACTGAGTCTAATCCTTTCATTTTACAGGTGAGGAAATTGAGGCTCAGAGACATGAAGTTAGTCTCTCAACTAGTGAGATGCTGAGGCAGAATTCAGAGCCAGGTTTTCCTGACTCTAAGCCCCATTCACTACACCATGATTCCCAACCTAGAACCTCTCTGGGATCACTCCCTTTCACCCCTTAGCCAGGCAAGGATCTGAATCACGACCCAGAGAAAGGGGTGTCCTGAGCACAGTATATCCCACCAAGTCCAGGGTATTTCATGGTCCATTTCCAAGGCTCCATTTTCTTTTCAGAGAAGGGAAGTAGACTTCAAGAGGCAGCCTGGGGTGGCCAGAAAGAAGCCTGGATTTAGAATCTGAGGACCTGGATTTGAATACTGTCGCTACTCCTTGCCACCTGTGTTCCTGGGTAGATAATTTCTGCTCCCCAGATCTTTCAAGTTTTCGTTCAGCTCAGCAATCCTGCCAGGTTTCATGAGGATGTGGTCAAATAGGATTTAGGGTCCTGGGGGCCACCATGACCTAGAGAGATTCGGGGCCAAAGTCTCCACCTGGAGTTTCCTTCAAAAATGAAGCTCAGGAGTTCCCAGTTTCCAACATTATCTCTACCTACCCATTTCCTGGTCCTGCCCATTGCTAGCTCTCTATGCCTCCCCACCCCTACATACCTACCAGGGCAAGACACCTGCCTCCCACTCTCAGGAGGCATCAGTTATAAGACTGGGGAAGGAAGGAGAGAAAAGTCAAGTCAGGACTACTCTTGTGGGGAGGTAGCATTGAGGCCCAAGGCTGGCCAAAGTCCACCATGACCATCTACCTGAAGGGACATGACATAGGCAGCAGGTCCAGCTGGGAGGGCCTTTCCAAGCCGAAAGCTAGAGGTGTTGCCAAGCATAGGCTGGGAAGGAAGCCAACCCCTTTCCGGCTCCATTATCTTGGGATGCCCAGGAAGACAGGAGAGCCAAGCACAACCCACCAGCACCATCTGCATGCTGCATGTGCTGTGGGGAGTGGGGAGTAGGAGAAGGAGAGGAAAAAACCTATTCTCTGTCTCCGTTTCCTTCCACTTGGAAATTGGGTGCTGCTCATATTTCCAAAGAGGCATCCAAGCTTTCAGTGGTATCCACTCACGTAAGTACTTTGGCAGGACCAGTACGACACAGCAATGGAGTAGAAAGTCACTTGCTGAATATATAGAAACACGGAAAACCCCATGAACATTGTCCTCACCTGCTCCATCAGAGGACAAAGCTTTTCACTCTACAGTGAGAGAGCTAAGGAAGGATCATCTCTAGGCATCTGTCCGCCTGCTGTGTCCACACTGTGCCAGGAATATTCTCTCTCCTCACCTTGTGGAGTCCCTAGCTGCCCGCACGGTTTGGTTCAGGGGCTACTTCCCGAACGAGGCCCTTCTTCATTCTCCAACCTATTGTTAATGTTTTCCTCTCCTCCTTTTCCTCCTCTGCCACTTCTCCCTTCTCCCTTTCCTCTTTCTCCTCCTCCTCCTCCTTCTCCATATTACTTTGTACTGACTTATCTGTGTACATATGATATCCCCACAGTAGAAGATAAACTTCTGGAAGGCAGAGACTATCTCCCTTTTGTAATTGTATCCCCAGCACCTAGCACCTAGTGTGGGACACAGCAGGATGTACGCTCCCAGAGGGAAGGGCTACCTTTATGTCTTGGTATCATCAGCCCCTGGCAGCACATACATAATCTATAGCTAATAAATGCTTGTTAAATACTAGTCTAGTGAATGTAATTCCCTTCTGTGCTCATAACTGGAAGGGACCATAGAGATCACTTAATAATAGTAACAATACCTCACATTTTTCTAGGGATTCAAGGTTTGCAAAGCTCTTAAAATACTGTCTCATCTGATCCTCCCAGCAGCCTTGGGAAGCTGAGTAGATTTGTTCTCTTCATTTTGTAGTTGGGGAAACTGAGTTAGGCCGAGGTTGAGTGCCTTGAGCAGGCTCCCACCAGTGAGAAGTATCTGAGGTCAAATCTGAACTCAGGTCTTCCTGCCTGCAGGTCCAGTGCTTAGCCCACTGTGAGACCTAGCTGCTTCTGAGGCACAGCCGTTATCTGTAAGACAGGGATAAGTCACCTCCTAGCAGAGCTCAAGTGCCTTGTACAAAGGCAGAGCTTCATAAATGTTTGTCAAATTTCGAAGCTTTGATTCCCCAGCCCCCAGCCTCCAGCCTCCAGCCTCCCTACCTATAAAAATGTAAGCAATTAGAGGAGGTTTAAATTGCAAATCCTCTACTTAACCCTGAAGGCAGGGACTTTTTCTGTCCCATCCAACACAGAGCTTTCTTTGTTTGAGGCCAGCTGTTCCCTAAAAGTTTGCTGAAATGAATTACATGGATTTAGAGTTGGACCTTAGAGGTCAATCCAGTCTAGTCTTTTAAAAGATGGAAACTGAGGCCCACAGGGACTTGTCCCAAGTGACTTGCCTGATGTCCCTAAGGTGGCAGAGTCAAGATTGAGATCTGGGTCCTCTGGCTCCAAATTCCATTCCTGACTTTTGAACCCACTCAACTGACAGTAGGTTTGATGGGACAGAGAACACTAGGGGCTTTGGGAGGAGAAGAAGGGTGAGGGAGGAGTGGAAGGCAGCAGTCAAAGGCAGTGGCCATACAACTTTGCATCAGGTATCAAAGGCCCACTGGATATTTGTACTGGGAGGAACCCTGTCCACCCCCCCTCCCATCATATAGATGAGGAAACTGAGGCCCAGAGAGGCAAATTACTTACTCAAGGTCACACAGATTGTTTAGAGTTTTTCAGTTTTTTTTTTTTTGTTATTTTCCCCTACTCTACCACGATAGACCTAGGCAAGGTGGGTGTGTCTCTTCATCTGTAACAGGATAATAAGACTATTATTTGAGATAGTCTGACCTCTCATGGTTGCTGTGACCATTCTTAAGTGCTCTTTACATAAATGGCAGTTTTTCCTCCTTCATTCCCCTCCAGGTGAGGGCTGTGCTATATCTTTTTTTTTAAGAGGTTCTCTAAACCCCAACCATCTCTCTTTCCCCCTAAACCCTGAGTGGCCATTCTGGGCACAAAGAGAGAAAACGTGGGGAGAGAAGTCCATTGCCCATAGGCAGGAGGCTGAAGGCAGCAGCCCCTGTGAAACCTGGGCGCAGAGCCCAGCATTTCTTGCTCTTAGCTCCTTCTCCCTGCAGGAGGGAGGGATAGTGGCTGGCTCTGAGATCATTCAACGACCAGTGAAGGCAAATTCTCAGCCGGGTCCCCCGGGGACTAGCAGGGGCCCCAAGCTGGGACCTCGTGGGGCTGGGCTGTGCCAGCTCTCTCCAGAGCAGCTGCTGGTCCTTCTGGCCCCTCTAGGGAAGGCAAACAGGGAGGGATGGAGGAATGGGATTTCTGTATGGAGGCTTGGATCTCCTAACAGACTTAGTCCTACACCAGCTGTCTTTCAGGAGAAGCCCCTGGACATCCCAAGGCCTCTCTCTGATCCTTGGGGGATCCCCGAGCTATGAGGCTCTAGAACTAGCCCAGACCTTAGAGATCTCGCCCAGCCCCCTACATTTTACAGAGAAGGAAAGTGGGGCGTAGACAGGGATGAGGAGACTTGCCCAAGGTCACACAGCGGTGAAAAGACTAGAACCCTATTCTTTCCCTCCAACCCTCTTTTCACTCCACAACCCAAGCTCAGTTTTGGCACCGCTTCAATGGGCACGATGTTTGCACTGCCTGCCCTGCGGGGCTGCAGAGGAGCGAGCGCTCTGCAGACCTTGGAGAGCTCAAGCAATTCCTCAACCAACAGGCGCTTAGGAAGCGCCTCCTCCTCCTCGGAGTGGGGCTCTACTCTGGGCGCGGGGGATACAAAGACGGGAAGGCGCCTGCGGTCCCTGCCCTCCGGGAACTCCGGCTCTGCGGCCGGGGCCACGCAGATTCTAAGCACCGCGGTTCTCCCCGAGCCCCTAAGCCCGAAGGGGCGACCTCTCACCTCGATCTTGTCGATCCTCTCCTTGAGGGCGCGCACGGCCTCCTCCAGCTCGCGGACCACGGCCGGGGAGTCCCAGGCAGGGCCGTCGCTCATGGTGTCCTGACGGCCCGAGGGCCCCGTGTCCTGGAAGGGGAGCTGCAGCCCGCTCTCGCAGCGGCCCAGCTTGCCCGTGAGCTCGCGGATGGCCTCCTGGTCGGCTCGGATCCGCGCCTTCTGCTGCAGCGCGGTCTGCCGCAGCTGCTCCGCCGTGCTCTGCAGGGCTAACAGCTCCTCCTCGCGCTGCCGCTGCTGCTGCTGCTGCTGCTGCTGCCCCGAGCCCGGCCCGTCGCCCTGCACCGCGGCCCCGTCCGACGGCGTCGGGCACTCTGTGGCCAGAGGGGTGCACAGGAAGCGGCTGAAAAGCAGCGGGTGCTGCAGTGGCCGGGCGCTGGCCAGCAGCTCGCCGCCGCCGCCGCCGGGCAGGGGGAGCTCGTGGGGCCCGGCGGAGCCGCCCGGCCCGTGCAGCGCGCTCAGGCTCTGCTCCGGCCCGGGGGGCAGCAGCGCCGCGGCTCCGGCGCTCGAGTCATTGTCGGCGGCGGCCCCGGGGGGCGCCCGGGCCGGGCTGGCCGCCGGGTGCACGCTGGCGATGATGCACACGATGGCACCGAGGAACGCCAGCATGCCCGCGGCCAGCAGCACGGCCAGGAACTTCAGGGTGGCGCGGGCGGCGGGGGGGCCGCACGGCCCCGTACACGCTGGCTGGGGAGGAAGGAGGGAGACGGGCTAAAGGACGGACGCGAAAGGACGTGAAGGAAGCCCGGCACGCGGCTGGAGCTGCTGCTACTTCTGCTGGTGCTGGTGCTGCTGCTGCCGCTGCCGCCGCTGCTGCTGCCGCTACAGCCGCCGCAGCTCTGAGCTCGGCTTTGGCTCCGGGAGGGAGTGGGAGGCTGCGCCGGCCCCGCCCCTCTCCTCCCCGCCCCTCCCCTACACAGCCGGTCCGGCCCCACCTGCCAGGCCCGCCAGCCCCTAAAGAGCCCAGTCCCGCACTCTGGCCTTGTGCCCCCGCCGCGAGAGCCTCACTGGTCTCTGTAATGAGTGGGAGGACCCCTACCAGAGAAAGTGGGGCTCAAGGGTGTCTCCGAGAACCCTCTCCTCCCCATCCAAGCCCAGCTCCCCCTTTCCGGGCCGCAAGGGGAAAGGTGACATCCAGCCTTCTCCAAGCTTTGGTCCCACCCCCTCCCCATAACACAGTGAAGGTTTTCTGGCACCTTCCTCTGCACAATTCAGCCCCATGCCTCCCTATCAGCACGAAAGAAGGGACGGGGACATTCATGCATCTTCAGAGATTTCTTTCTCTTACACCCAATGTAAGAGATTTCTTTCTCTTACACCTTACTCCCTTCCCTTCCCCGGGGGTATAGTCCTGGCTTCTCTTCCATTCTCCGCTGGGTCATAAATTTAGAATAGGAAAGGACATTTGAGACCACCTATCTAATCCCCTCAACCTGACACCACAGTGAGGGCCTTGGCCAGGGTCACAGAGCCAAAGTATTTAATGCAGGGTATGAACCCGTGGCTTCCTGACTGCAAATCCAGTACACCACTACACCAGGCAACCTTCCTACGATTCACTCTCTTCTCCCCCTCTGGGCACATCAAAAAGGAAAAGGGTATTCAGGGGTCTTCAGGGACCACCATGTCTTGATCCTAGCTCCCCACCTTTATATAAGGGGGGGACATGTTCCTACGGTCTCAGGAATGTCTCTCTCTCCTTTCTACCGTCACTCCCTCTGGGCCCCTATTCTGGCAGAAATTTAACAATCATGTGCCCTCTTCTTACACCCTAATCCCTGCTCCTTCTGTTCCAAAGGACAAGGAAGAGAAAGTTCATTCAAGAAGTTGAGAAGGGGAAGAGGTCTGCCCCCTCTCATTCCAGAATTCCTTTTACTGATGACATCTCTACTCATTTTCCTGCATCCTTTTCCCTAACCCAACAGCCACACTCACTCCTCCCCCACCCCCACTACTTCCAGACTTGTATAAATGGTGGCCGAGAGAATTGGAGACCACTTCATAGCTCCACTGTGCCCATGTAGGCTGGCAGCCAATTATTCCCTTCTGGGGAAGGGAAAGGAAGGCCTCTGTGAAAATCCTCCCCCTTCTTTCAAGGCCCAGATCAATTTCGGATTTCACTAGGAAGACCTTGATTAACCTAGAACAATAGAACTTTCAGAGCAGGAAGAGACCTTTAAACAAGCGCTCCAATCCCTTCATTTCACAGGGCAAAACTTGCTTGGAGGAGGTTAAGAGACCAGACTGGTTCCCTGGACTCTGGGGGCCAACAAGAAAGCTGATGAAGCTGATGGAGATCAGGTTCAAGCTCACTCCCCAGTGACCTGCTGTGTGATCTTGGGCAATTATATCCTTCTCTGGAAAATAAGGGGATTGAATTGGATGACCGATAAGATCCTACTTAGCCCCGAAAACCGCTGTCCTATGAATCATGACTATCTCGCAGTGGCTTCTCGTTAAGTGCTGGACACACACAAATGCCTTCCTAAATGCTGACCGACTGACATTACAGGGGAAAACAAGATTTATCCATAAAAAAAATAAAATATAGACATGCATAAACTGATGCAGAACCAAAAAAAACCCAAAAAACCCTGGCCAATAATATATACAATGAGTACAACTTATGTGGAAAGAACACTGAACTGAAGCTGATGGCTAGGTCTCTGTAATGCCCGATCTTGACATGATGAGGATATTAATTTCTTTTCATTAGTTGGAGAGGTGGGGGAACTATGGTTGCAGAATGCTGCATACACTCATTAAATTCAGCCGCCGTATTGGCTAGTTTTGCTTAATTGTTTTTCTTTGTTATATGAGAAGGCTCACTGGGTGAGTGAGATATAGTTTGCAAAAAATAGTACAAAGTCCAAGAGATATGGCAGACAGCAGACAGTTCAGTGTTACACGCAGACTTCAGACATCAAGTGTTATTTATAACTCAGAGGAGAGAGAGCTCAGCATGGGCTGGGGTCATTAGGCAGGCTCCTCGGAGGGGTCTGCATTAGCCCTGATAGTTGAAGGATAGGAAGAATCTTTGGGGCTCGGAGGGAAGATGATATACTAAGAATCTGTAAAACAGTAATTCTAAAATACTTGAAAATATTTTGCCTTCTTAATTAGTTTAGAGAGTACCCAGCAACCTTGTTTATAGTATTGATTCACCTGGTCCATTAATATGAGAAGGATCTGGGACTCTGGGCAGGGAACTCCTAGTATGGGAATTATTTTTAACAAAGTGCATCACGACCTATCTACAACTTAGTAAATAGACCGTGGGGAGCTGTCTTAGACACATCGAGGCTATGTGACGTGCCCTGGGTTACAGGGCTCTCATGTGAATTGAGTAAGATTTGACTTGAAGCACAGCATCCTATCTACCTGTGCCATGCTGCCTCTCCAATTCACCCAGTCCATCCCCCCTTCTTCCTCTCCTTCCCCAGAGTTCTGCCATAAACTTCAACCTATCACACAGCCAAAGTGATGTCTAGATGACTTACCTCATCATTGAATCAGGCAGGCATCTAGTCCAACCTGCCTGTACCTGAATGGGGATCCCCTCTACAGCTTCCTGTTAAGTAATCCTCTAGTCTTTTCTAAATGACCTCCATAACAGGAAACTCATTACCTCTCAAAGCATCTCATTCCACTTTGGAATGGCTTGAGTTGCTAGAAAGCTTTTCATTGTGTTGAGCCCAAGTCTGCACACCATCTCATGTGGCTCCTAGCTCTGCCCTCTGGGGCCCAAGAGAACACTCTTCCCCCAATAAGTGAAGATTGTAGTCATGTTCCCTGGTCTTCTATTCTTCTGGATAACCATCCTCAAGTCCTTCCTTGAACCACATTTGGCAAGTCTCCAGCCTCTTCCCCATCCTTGCTCTTCTCTGGATTCACCCTAGCTTAACAACTTTCTTTGGTGAGAGGTGAAGGGAAATTCCCTCCAGTAATACACATGAGTAATGGATCCGTACCTTATAAACGCAGAGTTACCCAGGAGACTTGGTGTCAGACGCAAGGCTGGAATTCAAGTCTTCCTGCTTCCAAGGCAAGCCCATTGTCGTGCCACTGGCTTGCCCACATTACTCCAGAAACGGGTGCCAAGAACTGAACAGCATATTCCAGATAGAGTCTGCACAGGGCAGAGCGCAGTGGAACGCATTTTATTTTTAACATTATGTCTGTCTCAATGCAGGTTACAATTGCAGTTTGCCTTTTCTGGTAAGGGATCACTGCTTACTTGTAATGAGCTTGTGGTCTACTAAAACCTTCAAATCTTTTTCAGACATACTGTTATCTAGCCATGTCTCCCCCACCTTATATCATTACATTGTGAACTCATTAACAGCAAGAGACTGTTTGGGCCTATTTATAATCCCAGTACTTGGCCCAATGCTTGGTATATAGTAAGTGCCTAATAAATGCTTATTGACTGATTATATGCGATTATGAAGTTGATTGTTTGAACCTAAATGTGGGACTTGACATTTCTCCCAGTGAAATCTGATCTTACCAGATCCTGCCACTTATTCTTAACTGGGTGTTCTGGTGTCCTGGCCCCCTCAGTCTAGTGAAGTCTATGGACCCCTTCTAAGAAACATGTTAATAAACGCATAAAATAAAATACATTGGGTTACAAAGAAAACAGATCATATTTTTAAGCTGTTCATATTAAATTAGAATTATCAAAGTAAAAAAAAAAACAAGTCTATAGACTCCCAAGGTCAAGAGCCCCTGTTTCTATTGCCAGGAGAGGTCTTTTTGTGAATCTTCATGTTGTTATCCAATGTTTAGCTACTCCTCACAGCTTTGTGACATCTGCAAGTTTGCTAAGCATGTCAGGGCAGGACTTGGTGTCAGGGGAATAAGCAAGTGTGGCAGTCAGGAAATCTGAGTTCAGAGTGAGGCATGGAAGAGCAAACAGTCATGGGGTCATGATATCAGAGGAAGGGAGAGAGAGATCAGAGGATCAGAAAGGACCTTAGAGAGTTTACATTTCCTGAAGACTCAAAAGCAAGGTCCACAGTCGTTATGCTCAAAGTAACTCATGGGGAATTTCTATTGTTCCATCACACCTGGCTGATGTAGCCACAGGATTTATTGCTGGCATCCCACCTGCTCTAGAAATCAAAGGACAAATGCCTTAACCACTTCACCACCACCCAGGCTTCAATCTCCACAGTTCCTGGGGATATTGGCACCATGAGGCAGGGGATCCTTAGCTGAACCTCAAAACCTTATCTCCACTAACCTGCCTGGCACTGGGCACTTTGTGCCTGGGGGGAGGGGTTGATTTAGAGGGTACCAAAAGCAGAGTCCTGGGGGTATTTCTCTCCCTACCTGCCACATCTGTGCTTCAATAGCCTTAGTTTCTTTACCCTCTGGTAGCATCCTAAGACAATCCTATCACACCCCACTTGCCCTTATACACCCTCCCCTACCCCTCCTCGGTGCAGAAATTCTGGCTATGGCTATGGAGATGAGCAGAACAAGTCAGGGTTCAAATCCCACCTCTGACACATATTACCCCTGTGACCTAATGAAAGTCAATTAATTGCTATATTCAGTTTCTTCATCTGTAAAATGAGGGTGGAGTTGGGTTAGATGGCCCCTGGGGTCTCTTCCAGCTCTGGAGCTAAGAATGGGTGACTTGGTGACTTCAGCACTTAGTACAGACAGAGGCCCACAGCACACTGAACTCACTCTGGCCAACCAAGGCCTATTTGAACCTCCACATCTTTGGTCCCCGTGATGCCATGGGACTGCCTCTGCTAGCCCTCCCTGGGGGGTTTCTGGTCCCCATTTCTATCTCCTAGAAGAATGGGTTCATGCATCCTTCAGAGAAAACCTGGCCTTAATGTCTTCCATATGCCTTCGTGTAGAATATTAATAATACCAGCTCAGTACAAAATGTTCTGCTGCTTTTCTCCAGGGGAATAGGCCTTGTATCCAGGAGACTGACAAGAGGCATTGAGCTGCCCTGCGTCAAGCAATCTTTCAAAGAATAGCTTTAGAGAAGACTAAATAGAAGCCAGCATGTCGTGAGGGCTGTGGAGAGAACACGAGGCTGGAAATCGGTACAGCAGGGTTCTGGGCAGGGCTAGCTCTGTGTGTGGCTGCTGAGAGCAGATGCCTGCAGGATGGGATAGCAGGCCCCCTGCCCAAAGTCTCTCCCCACTGGCCTGCCTCCATGCCTGGCAGTCCCCCATTAGCCTCACCTCCCTTTGGACTGAGGCGCTCAGGTCCCCAGGCATCCTCTGGGAAAATGAGGGTGGAAGGTTTGTTAAATAGGAGGCTGAAAGATAAGAAAGGTTTTGGGAAGGGTAGAATGCTGGCAGAAGCAAAGGGTGCTCATTAGTGAGACATCTCCTGCGGTCTCTGACAGCCTCTTTTGGCTCAAAAGGTTTCTCTCTCGTGCAATGGTGGCCAGAGGGAGGGTTGCCCTCATTTCACACAGACACCCTCTCTGTTCTGTGCTGGCCTTCTCCTGTGGCTTTATGGATGATCAAACTTCCATCTCCAACCCTGACCTTGCCCCCCATGCTCCAGACTCATGTCTCCAATGACCCACATAGATTAGATATGGTCATAGACTAGATGCTCTCCAGGGTGTCTCCAAATCCTATGAACTATACCTAGGATGGTTCCCCAAATGGATTCATCATCTCCCCCCTTCTCCCCCAAATGTTCCTTCCCACCCTAAATTCCTCATATATTCTTCATCTTTTTGTCCCAGCACGATGTCTGGCATACAGTAAGTACTTAATGAATGCTTACCGAAAGCTGGACCCCACAGAGCAGGTATGAGAAGATGACCCTCCCAATTCCTCTTCAGAGGTAGGGGAAATGGGTCCATGGGAGCAGAACATTGGATATCTTGTCAGATTTTTCTTCATGTATTGGTCAGTTTTACTGATTTTTTTCTTCCTTTTTTAAAAAAAAAACTTTGTTATATGAGATAGTTGATGGGGGTGGGACATGGGAAGATGTAGGTGATGTAAAAGCAAAAATATAAATTAAAATGTATTTTAAATGCTTTTTCATTGATTGATTCTTCCTCTCCATCATCCAGGTTTGAAATGTCACAATACAACCACCCTGCGAAACTGGTATGCCTGTTCCATAGGTAACAAACTAGCTGTCATCTGAAACTTTGTTCTTCCATTCATTCCTTCTTCTTGTACTCCTTCCTGGTGGCACAGACTCCCTGGCTGCCCTTTTGAGCACTGGCCGAACACTCACTCATCTCCTCTCCTCCCTCCCCCACCCTCATCATGCTGAAGGAACTGGAATTCTTGTTCCTCATTGGGACTTCTAGGCTTTCCCTCTACTATCATCAGTTAGTAGCATCTTCTCTGAGGCTCACTCAAATAATGTTTACCACCCAATCAAGATTCTAGAAACTCTTGTCTACCAACCTCCAGACACCCTCCCCCTCCTCCTCTCCTTCTTCTCCTCCTCCTGACTTTGCCCAAGGTCACCCAGCTAGTAAGTGCCTGACGCCAGGGCTGGTGCTCTATGCACTGTGCCACCTACCTGCCCCCTGGCTTTCCTTCTTCAATGAATTCAGTGCCTGGCTTACGATCACAAAAATGAGGCCATTCACCTAGAGACCCTTCACGTCCCCTCCTCTTCATCTCGCGTCATTCAGATGCCTTCTGCTACTATCTGCTCTCTCATCCCTGTCTCACCTGAAGAGGTGACCCTCCAAGATGAATACATTAGCAATCTCATCCCATCTCATCTTCTCCAGCAGATCTCCCCTCCCTCCAGCATCTCTGTCCTCTTACTAATTTTCTGTCTTTCCCTGTTTACTGTCTCCTTCTATTGCTACAAACACACCCATGTCACTCCCATCTTCAAAAACCCCTCTGATCCGTCCACCTCCCCTGGTTATCATCATTTATCTCTCCTCCCTTTCATGGCTATGATCCTTGAGAAGGCTGTCTACAATAGGTGCCTCCACTTCCTTTATCACTCCCTGCAGTCCAGCTTTCAACCTCATCGTTCAACTGAAACTGCTGCCTCCAAAACTACTAATGATCTCTTACTTATCTTTTCTCGGCACTCATCATTCTTGCTCTCTCTGCAGCCTTCAATGGTGTTGATCACCCACTTCTCCTTGATTCTCATCTCTCTAGGTTTCTGAGATATTACTCGGTCCTCCTTCTACCTATCTGACTGCTCCTACTCTGTCTCCCTTTCTGGATCACATGGACTAACCATAAGGTCCTGTTCCTCTTCTCTCCTCTCTCTCTATAATTTCATTTGATGAACCCATCAGCTCCCCTGGATTCAATGATCACCTCTATGCTGATTCTCATATACATATCTAGCCTTCTTCTGATCTGCAATCTCTCATCTTCAACTGTCTATGGGAAGTCTCAAACCGGATGTCCTGTAGACATCTTAAACCCAACATCTCCAATACTGAACTCATGATCTCTCCCCACCCCCTAACTTTCCTTTTACTGTCAAAGGGACCAACATAGACCGTCACCTATGCTTAGACATCATCCTTGACTCTTAGCTCTCTCATCATCACCCCCACAGTCAATTAATTGCCAAGTCCTACAGTTTCAACCTTCCCAACAGCTTTGCTATATGCCTCCTTCTCTGCTCTGACACTGTCACTATCTCGTTGTAAGCCTTCATCACCTCCCTCCTGACTACTGCAACAGCCTGCTAACTGCTCTACCTGCCACAAGTCTTTCCCCACTCCAGTCTATCCACCCCTCTGCAATTAAAGTGATTTTCCTAAAGTGCAAGTCTGACCACACACACACACACACACACACACACACACACACACACACTCCATAAACTCCAGTGGGTCCCTATTTCTTCTAGGATCAAATATAAAACACTGGCATCCAAAGCCCTTCCTAACCTGGTCCTCACACATCTCTCCAGTATTCTTACACCTTACAACGCTCCCATACACTCCGGGTTGTGCAACACTGGTCTCCTGGCTGTTCCTTGCAGAAGACACTCCTGCCTCCTGTCTGCCATGCCTGGAAGTCTCCATTTCTGCCTCCTGCCTTTCTTCAAGTCCCAGCTAAAATCCCACCTTCCACAGGAAGCCTTTCCCTACCCCTTCTTAATTTTAGTGCCTTCCCTGAGACTGTCTCCTATAGCTTGTAAATATATTAAACTTGAAGCTCCTTCTGAACAGGCATGTTTTTGGTCTTTCTTTGTAGCCCAGTGGTTAGCACAGTGCCTGAGCACATAGTGGGTGCTTAATAATGCTTGTTGACTGACATGAGGAAAACGAGGCTCGGAGAGGAAAACAAAAATAATCTTTTCCCTGTCTACTTTTTTAAGAGACCATGAGAGACCATGTAAAAAGCACCCTAAGAGCTGAGAGAGTATATAAGGTGTTCCTATGACCCTGGACCAGGTCCTCAATGATGATGGCAAAGGGGAGAAAGGCACCCATTTCAGCAATGATCTCAAATGACGCGACTTATTGTGTGATTGAGAAATTAAGGTTCCTGTCCCTTGTCTTTGTATCTTTCATGGAAATCTCTAGATGCACCATTTGTGTTGGGATTTAGATCTGTGTCCAACCCCCTCATTTTACGGACGAGGAAACTGAGTCCCAGGGAGGTTGTCACTTGTCCAAGGTCTCTCAGTGATAAATGTCCCTTGTTGTTTGCTTTAGAGCAAAAACCCATTCGTCAGTGTTGGCTTTATTTTTCAGAGGTCCAGAAAGCCAAAGAATTCAATCTAGGTAGAGTTGGAAGGGTCCTCATGGATCTTTCATTCACACTTACTCACTTATAGATGAGGAAATTGAGGCCCTTAGAAGTTATTTGGGTTGTCCAAAGTCAGTTATTAGAGCTAGAATTCAAACCCAAGTTCTCTGTTACTAAACTGGGTACTTTCCATCATTTGCTCTTGTTCTAAGGGCCCTTCCAGTTCTCTCATCCCCTGTTCTAAGGCACCCCCCCCCCGCCCAGCCCCGACATCCCCTATTCTAAGGTTCCTCCCAGCCCTGACACCCCGTGTTCTCAGGCTCCTCCCAGCTCTGACATCCCTGTTCTCGGGCCCCTCCCAGTTCTGACCTCCCTTGTTCTCAGGCTCCTCCCAGCTCTGACATCCCCTGTTCTAAGGCCCCTCCCAGCCCTGACACCCCCTGTTCTCAGGCCCCTCCCAGCTCTGACATCCCCTGTTCTAAGGCCCCTCCAGCTCTGAAATTCTAGGTCTTAACATTCTTGTTGACTGGCAACCTCTGTTCTAAGTTCTAGTTAAGGAAAGAGGAGTGTGCCATCCACAGCCTGAACAGGAACCATAAAGCACAAACCATAAAGGAAGGAAACCAAGGCCGGGATCGATGCTGGCCAGTCTCCTTCTGGCTTGGGGTCCATCCATACCTTCACAGGTGCCATGGCTGGATCAGGACGGAACCATTAAGATGAAATCAAGGAGTATTTATTAAGACACCTAAGACGTGCCAGGCACCGGGCTTCGTAGAGATGGAGATGTCTCCATAGCTGGGAGACCCCAGTAAGCCCACCCTTCAGAAAGAAAGGAAGCCAGAGACAGGCCGGCAGCCGAGGCTGGGGCCGGAGGAAGCTGGAGCTTTGGAATGTAACAATTTATTGGGGGGCAAAAATAGGCTTTTAACTCCCCATTCCTGGCATTGATACAATACGGAAGAGCAGCAGGAGAAACAAAATGTACAATACGAGAGTAATTAGCACAAAACAACCAGGAAAAACCCCCAACAGAACCGAAAAAAGTCCCCAACCCCGAGACCAACCAGCTTTTCCACCCAAAGCATCAGCTGGGGAAGGGAGGGCGTGGAGGCCGAGGTGCAAAGCGGACAAAAGCAGGGAGGCGGGCCAGGAGTGGGCAGAGGCTCTCCCCTCCTCCCTGGGCTCCAGCCACTGGGGGAGGGGGGCAAGTTTAGCCAGCTGGGAGCTGGATGTTCAAACAGCGAACACGAGAAACCAAGCCAACACACTCCATTTTGGAAAAGAAAAGATGACAGGACCCCCTCCCAAAATATATAGAGATATGTATGTGTATATATTTATATATAGAATTCATTCGTGCACAATGCTTTTCATTAAATGCGTTTTTCTTTAAAAATCTAAAAAAAATTATAAGATACATTATTCCTCTTAAGGGTTCTTTTTTGTTTTGTTTTGTTTCAGCTTTTAAAAATGAAGTCTCCACCTTGGCTCGGCCCACCCGGGTCCCTCAGGAGCGCACTTGGATAGAGGACATTGGCACAAAGGAAGGCATGGGCTGGGAGGCAGGCCTCGTGGTCACCTCCCCGTCCCCTCCCTGCCCACCCCTCCCCCAGGCCTTGTTCCTAAATCCCAGGAACAATCCAAAAAGGGGGTGACGGGGGTGGGGCACGGAAGCCTTGGCTTTTCCCTTGGTTCCAAGCTTCAGGAGGACGGAGAGGGAGCGTTTTCATCAGAAATCTAGCTGGAGAACTTCCTTCGTTTGCAAGGTGCCTCCCAAGGTGGGGACTCGGGGCACACAGTGGGTCTCCAGGAATCCCAGGGAGGCGGCCTCGGGCCAGTGCATGAGAACCGGGGAATAACTCGGAGTGGAATCAGACCAGTCTGGTCTCTCCAAGGCAAGAAGTGCAAAATGGTGGAAGGGGCTGGGACTGGACAAGGAGAGGCACAGGCCTCGAGCCTGACCCTGTCTGCCACAGAGAGCGCGGAGAGGCCCTGACCTAGAGAGAGGCACCATCCCCCCAGGCCCCACTGTTTCCTCCATCCAGCTCTTCCTCCTTTGAGGAGGCAGACAAGGGGGTCAATGAAGGCAGCCTCTGGCTTTCCTGGTCTGGGAGAGAAGAGCCCAGGCCCGTCAGTGGGTGCCCAGAGGGAAGCCCCCAGTGCTGATCGCCTCCAGTGTCCCTGGAAGTAGGTGGAATAAGGGTGTCTCCTCTCAAAGCCCACTATCAGAGTCTGGGCCTTCCCCTCTGTCTCCTTCTCCCCTGCCCAGACTTCTTTTCCCACCCCCACCCCCCCCAAACAGCAGCACAAGGTAGGGCAAAGAGTCCCCTGCTTGGCAGTCAGAAGATCTGGGTTCAAATCCCAAACCTGCTATTTACTGTGCGACCCTGGGTAAGGCGCTTTCTATCTCTGGGACACAGTCTCCCTCATCTTAAAAACATTTTTGAGAGAACCGGATCTTGATGCCATCGATGCAGGGAACGACAGCTGAGGAAACCAACGCAGAATGGTGAGTCTTCTGGTCTCAGAGCTAGCTGCAGCCCAGAGGGTTAGGTGACTCGCCCAGGGTCACACAGCCAGGGCACCGAACCCAGGTCTTCCCGATTCCAAGGAAGCCTCTCTATCTGCTACACCAGGCTGCCTATCAATTTTGAAATAGTAGTAACAATACCTGCCTCCCCAGGACTGAGTGAGACAAACAGGTGGGGAAAGTGCTTTGAAAATTGTAAAGCGCTAAAAAGAACGGTAGGGACAGGGCCGCCACAGGTCACCCCACCTCCCTTCCCTGTCCTAATGGTGGCGGCTGCATGCTGGGGCTGCTGGACAGACCGTGGGAGCAGGGACTGGTACCCAGCAGGGGCGGAACAGTGCCGCTCCCTTCCTCTGCCCAGCCCTGCGCCCCGGGGCACCCCAGCTCCCACCTCCCACTTAGGTCAGAGATGGGGAAAAGAGAGGTGATCTGGGGGCTGGTGGGGGGGGGGGAGTCACACGGTTTAGATAGGAACAGTCTCACACATGAGACCAGACCTTGGTATCTATGACAAGTGGGGACAGTGGGGGAACCCAAAAGGCTCTTGTGACAAAATCAGGCTTGGGAAAATGGGGTTTGGGGGAATTGGTGTACAAAAATAAAGAGAAATGGACTGCAGCTTCTGCCTAGTTATGGGGCAAAGGGAAAAGCAGCTGAGGCCTTGGGGTATAGCCACCCCTCTGCTCAGAGCCACCCTAGGAGAGAAGGTATTCAGTCTCCCCAGGGGCACTAGGGACCCTGAGGCCCAGAAAGGTTCTGGGCCTAGAGGGTTTGGGTGGGCATCAAACCATGTAGGACATGGGTGGGCGTCTCCCTATGTGGTGAGGGGCAGGGAGGAATTGATATAACCTACCTCTAAAGCTTCTCCTCCCTGGGGCTCTTCCACCATGGTCCTCCATGGGACCCTGCTCCTCAGGGGGCTGCAAAGATGCCACTCCCATCCCAATTCCCATGCCCTGGCTTCTTGTTCCTGCTCCCTACAGCCCCTTTCTACCCTGTGGGGCATGGCCAGGTTAAGGGTCCCTCATCGAGGTCTAGCCTATATAGGAAGCCACCCACCATCTCCCCTTCACCCATAAAATCTGGCCTTCCCAAGCCAGCTCCCCACTCAGCACTATACAGCCTATTCAGCCATGTCCTACCTTCAGAGGAAGACCCTGGGGACTGTGTCCTATCATGGGTGAACATGGTGGGACACCAAGATGTCTCCCCTTCGCCCTTTCTCCTCCCCTAGGCCCAGGGGGGGATAGTTTATGGACCTCTTAGGGTTCCACACTAACCTCTAGTCGAGCTAGGAGAACAGGAGAGCGTTGAGCATCAGGACCCATAATGGGTTCCCCGTCCACTCTGGAGAGTGGACTCTATCTTCCCATCTCCTGGCTTTCCCTCCACATGGCTGATGGCCCCACCATTGTGCAATCACAATTATTAGTATTATTTTTTTTAAATATCTCTTTCTTCCCCCTCCCTGTAGGAATTCCACAATATTTTTCTGTCTTTTTTTTTCTTTTTTTGTAAAACTAGTTCTTTCACTCTCCCATCATAAAATCACCTTTGAAAACACGACTTTCCCTCCCACCCCACCCTTTTTTAAGAAAGAAAGAAAAAATTTCACGAATGACAGACTCTCAGAAAACACACTTCTAGGGTCCCCGGGAAACGGCCAGATTTGGGCGCCCAGGTGAATTTTCATCAGGGGGTGCGGAGGGAGGCCAGCTCTTCCAAGAGGGACAGCCGACCGGCACTTGGATGGCCAACCAGCCAATGGAGGGTTCTTTTCACCAGGGGAAGGAAAGGATAGGCCCATGTGTCCCATTCTCCAAGGGCTGCCATCCCCTGACCCTCACAGGCCAGTGGCCCTTACTTCTACCAAGTCCTGAGAAGGGCCAGTGGGCACTACTGAGGTGGCCCCAAGGGAGGGGACAGATGGGAGTTTCCTATTTGGGTTTTCTGTCCATTTTTGTTTCCCTTTCTATTTTCTGGAGTCATTCTATCCCTACCCACACATGTATACACACACACACACACACACACACACACACACACACACACACACACACCTCAAACCTAGAATCAAACAACAGTCATCTTGGACAAGACACATCTACTCCCCCAAACAATTACCTTCTAACCAAGCACAGTATATTATCTGGAAAAAACATGAGCCCCCCCTTTGCTGGTTCCCCTTTCTAGAAGCCCCATCTCCCGCCCCCCCCCACCCTCAGATAAGCCACTTGAAAGAGGAGGAAGGCCTAAAGGTCTGCTCCTGCCCATGGAGAGTGGAAGGGATGTGGGGAGCAGGAAAGATCAGGATCCTTGAGGGAAAGTGAAGAAGATTTTGGGGTCTCCATCCTTCTGGAAGGAGGCTGAGCTCTACAGCCAGCTCTCCGGGTCCCAGAGCCAGAGAGAACGAGATAAAGACCATGATGGTCCCAAGAGGCCACCAAGCATGCAGGAGGACCCAATGAGAAGAGCGAAGCTCCCCAGGGACCTTGGGTTTTGTGGGGCCCCGCCAAGGCCCTGGGGGATGCTGGAAGATTTGCTATGGGCAGCAGTGCTCCGTAATTACTCCCACAGCCAGTGACGGTAAAGTGGAATGAAGGGCAAGCCTTCTATACACAGAGAGACTGAAGCACCAATATGGGGTGTGCGGGCAGCAGTGGGGAAGGCTAAGAAGGGGGGAATGGGCCACACCCCACAGTACACACGTACACACGCAGGCACATACACGCCAAGATGCAATGGACACACACAGGAAGGACAGTGCCCCCAGAAGGCTCGGCTCGCACCTTTGGTTGACGAACTCTAGGGGCCCACTTCAGATCCTGGGTGTCTTTGGAGAGGAGGGGAGGGGGCCCCTCCCAGTCCACATCCCCCAGAGAGGAATCAGGAAGGAGGTGGGCTAGTGAGGGATAAAGAGTGGGCTGGCCACCAGGAGAGCTGCTTGGTCCCCAGTCTGGATGTGGACGGAGGGCTGAGGGGGTGTCCCTGCCACACAGAGACCAGAAGTCTGACCTACTGTAGCTGCTCAGGCTGGGGACCACCCTACTGATCAGAGCCTCAAACCCTGGAGCCTCGGGCCATGGAAGCTGGGGATAGGGACAGCCACAATCTCCATATCTACCCACAGCAAAGGGAGGTGGTACCCCAAATGGGTGGGAAGAAATTGCCCCCACCCTCATTCCCAAATCTAGGAGTGGAGGGTGGCAAGAAGGAGGACGGAGTTAGCACCTGGGGTCAGGAGAAGAGAGGAGAGGTCTCAAGAGCACCCCTTCAGCTGCCAATTTAGCACCGAGAGTGAAAAGTCAGGAGCTCTGGGTACCCAGGTCCTGGCGGTGGGGGAAGGGCAGGAGAGAGAGCGAGACCTAGAACCCCAAGGAGGACTTGGCCAGATGCCGCCTTTGCTGCCTGGGTTCCTGATGCCACCAGGACAGGTGAGACATCGGAGGCAGCAGCCCTGAACAGGGCGGGACCCAGGTTTGCATCAGAGGTGGCTGATGGAAGGCCAGAGCCAGGAAGAGCAGGGAGTCTTAGGCTCATTCGTGACAAACCAGCATACCTGCACCTTCCTCGATTCTACCCATCCTCCACAGACAGAATCCTGCTGGTCCTGTGCCACTCACCCACCCGCAGCTAAGGCTGTGTGTCTCAGACAAGCCCTGCCCCATCCTTTCTGTCCCCTCCTAGGGCTGGGGGTGGGTGGGTCGGAGAGAAATGGGGTGCCTGTGAGCCAAATAAAATCAGCAAAGGCCAGGCGGTGGGGGGGTGTGCATGGGTGCAGGAGGGAGCAGAGATCAAAACAATAGTGAATGTGGGCATGAGAGGATCCCCACCCCATGCCCAAGTCAACCCTCCCCTCAACTCCTTTCATTTGCTGCCCCCGCTGCTTCCCCCACTCCCCCCCACAGCCCCCTGTGCCACCTTCTCAAAATCCTCAGGGTTGCAGAATTCCTTGATGGTGACGGTCAGGAGGTTGCTGGTGACATCTGTGACCACCACGTTGGAGCAGGGAGACATCTCAGGACGCCAGTCCCCAGCTTCCTGCTCGGGGTCGGAAGAGGAGCGTGGGGGCGAGGAAGAAGGGGGCATCTGGCCCCCATCCCCCCCTCCCGGGGGTGACCGCTTGCTGGTAGCTGCAGACTCAGGTGGGATGGACAGGTCAAGGACCTCGGACTCGCGCCAGTCGGGGACCGCTGGGCTGAGGGTCTCCGGGAGAAGCTTGGGGGGCGAGTCGTCAGGGTCGGAGGACGAGTGTGGGGTCGGGGAGGGGCATCCTGAGGAGCTGGAGCTGCGGATGTCGTAGGGGGCAGTGGCGAGGATGAGCCCCCGGGGGGGTGGGGCAGGCCCCTGGGAGGACCCAGCCTCAGGCTTGCCGGGTGGCACGGGGGGTGGGGTGGGGCTTGGCGAGGGCTTGTTGTAGATGGAGAAGGCCCCAAACTTCATGTGGCGGATCTGGGTGCGCAGGATGCTCTCACTGAACTTCTTGCTCTTGCCAATGACCCGGTTGCGAGAGGGGATCTTGGGGCGAGCCAGGGCCCCGCTGCCAGCGCTGCCTGTGGTGCCCTTGGCACCCTTGTCAATGACCTTCAGGTTGAGGATGATGCGGCTTCTCTTGGGCTCCCTGGGCTTCACCTTGCGGTTGATGATCCTCACGGTCTCGGAGAAGGGCGAGATGGGCGGCCTCATGCCCGGGCCGGCCCCCGGCCCTCCGCCACTCTGTGGGTCTGGCCGTGGCAGTGGGCGCCGGGACATGCGGTGGCAGCGGCGGATGTCCTTCTTGAGACGATGCACGGCGGCGCTGGAGTGCAGCTTGGGGGAGGTCGAGCTGGAGCCGGGCTTGACTGAGAAGTGGACATCCCCGATGCGCAGGGCCTCAGCCTGGGCGCGGGCCTGCAGGGGTGGGCAGAGGGAGGGGATAGGTGGGGGAAAGGTGAGATGCCCATCTGGGAGCAGAGCCAGGAGGCGGGAGGCAGGAGGCCAGGGTTCTGGAGGCACCAGCTCTGCCTCAACCTCCTCCCCTGTAAAACAGAAGTAGGGAAAGGAAGACCTCTAAGAAGATCCCTCCAGCCTCCAGCAGTGATCTGGCAACGCCTGGAGGAAGTGGGTCCTGCCTCACCTGGCTCTCTGCTGCTCTCTGGTGGAAAAGCCAGGCATCCTCCCTCGCTGACTTGGAGCTTGGAGAGGGTCCCCACTGTGGATGGTTCAGTCCCCCTGCAGCTGGGAGAGCGTCTCCCCTCAAGCCCCCAGCCCTACATCACCTGGCTCCTTCAACCCTCCCTCCAACAAGCACACTCATCTCTAATCAGCCAGCTGTCCTCCCCCTCCACCTAACAATACTGATAACAGCTGGTATTTCTATAGTGCCTTAAGATTTGCAAAACCCTTTACAAATATGACCCTCAAACAGCCCTGGGAAGTGGGGAGGCTACCACTTTACAGTTAAAGAAACTAAGAGGTTAAGTGACTTGCCCAGGGTCACACAGCTAGTAGGTATCTGAGTTCTGCCTTCCTAGAAGTCTCAGCTCCTGTAACAAAGCTACCCAGTGCCTCCTAATCTTGGTGCCTTCTTCCTGGGACAGCACCCATCCCGTTTCTCTCGTTTGTACATGGGTCTTTTCAGGTGAAGTCGTACCCTGCCACATGAGCTTCCTTTCTATCCCTGGGCCTAGAACAGGGCCTGACACATCACTAAGCAGGTGCTGGAGAAACGCTGACCAACAACTTGCCGGGGGCCCCTTCCCTGCTTCCTGGAGCAATCAGATGCCTCTAAGATTCCTGCCAGTCGGAAGGCAGAAGTCCTGTTCACAGGACTGCAGACCTAGGGCTCAAAAGCCATCTGGCTCCTCAGAGTTTTACAGATGAGGAAACTGAGGCCAGGGACATGACAGGATCCTAGCAGAAAGCTGGAAGGGACCTCAGGAGCTGTCAGATTCAAACCTTTGATTTTACACATGAGGAAAGCGAGGCCAGGGAATCTAAGAGACCTGTCTAGTCACATAGCTCGGAAACATCAGAGTCAGGATTTGAACCAGGGCTCTGTGCCCCACTGCCCCCCTGCGGAAACGGTGACAAAGTGGGGGAGGAGGAGGGAGACACCCAAAGGTAGCAGCCGGCTCCCCCTTGTCAATGCCCAGCAGGCCCCAGGCCAGGCTACCCAGGGCTTGGGGAGGGAGCGATCATAATAACGTCTGGCATTCACTGGAGGCATCGCCCAGACTGGGCAGACTCTGAGTCCCATCCAAAGGCAAAGATAAACTGCCCCAGGAATGTGGCCCCTACCCCCAGCCTTGGTGCTAGGACCAATGGGAGAGACTCTGGGCCGGCCCAGCTCACCGTGACCACTCCCCCTCTGGCTTCCAGCAGCACAGACTAGATCCATCACTGGACATTAAAAAAAAATCCAAGAATGTCAGAGCTGGAAGGGGGCTTAGAACAGGGGATGTCAGGGCTGGGATGGGGCTTAGAACAAGGAATGTCAGGGCTGGGAGAGGCCTTAGAACAGGGGATGTCAGAGGTAGGAGGGGCCTTAGAACAGGGGATGTCAGAGGTAGGAGGGGCCTTAGAACAGAGGATGTCAGGCCTGGGAGGGGCCTTAGAACAGGGGATGTCAGGGCTGGGAAGAGGCTTAGAACAGGGATGTCAGAGCTGGGAGGGAGTATAGAACATGACTAGTCCTGGGATCTTAAGGGTGAATGAGACCTCAGAGACCATCTAGGCAACCTCCCTCATTTTATTGAGGAGCAAGCAGAGTCTCAGAGAGGGAAGGGAAGGGCCTGTCCCAGGCCGGGTGGGCAGCCTACCAGAGCTGACTCTTGAGGCCAGGCCCTCTGACTTTCTGACTAGGAAATGCTGGGGTCACACAGGCTGCCAAGTGCTGAGTCGGGACATGATGTGAGGGTGTCTGGGGGTACCTGGAGCCCAAGCCCGTCTAAGGAGTGGCCAGAGGAAGAGCAAGGTGATTCTCCATGGGGAAGGGGTGCTCACACCTCTCCTTAGAGAGGGCCTCCTGACTCAGAGCCGGCAGCTGGTCCAACGCCCTCATTTTACAGAGAGGGAAACCGAGGCTCAGCCCAGGGGAGCAGGGCTTGGAGCCTCAGCAGGTTCTCTCCCAGCCTTGCTCCACATCCCCTACAAAGATCATCAGAGAAGATCCAGGGCTCAGTATCAGTTTGAGAAATGCTCCTTCCCCTCTCTCCCCACCCCCATCCCACCACTTCCCTCTGCAATCACCCTGCTGGCCACACGGTGGCGCTGGATGCCCCACTGGCAGCAGGCCTGGATCAGGGAGTCTGTGCCATAGACTCAATCCAGATCCCCTCCGATGGCCTGCATTGTTACAAGGATGACAATGAGAGGGCTAATAAGGAAGGAGGGAGGAGGGGGGAGAGGAGAGAGGGAGGAGGGAGAAGAGGCGGGGGAGGAAGGAGGGAGGGGGAGGAGGAGCAGGTCCCATGGCTAAAAGGCGTTTACAGAGGGTTTGTCGATGTTTGTTAGACGAATGAGGGTGGCTAATATTAGAAATAGGAGGGACCCTCAAGGTTCATAATCTATTTTCCCATTTACAGAAGACAACTGAGACTCCGAGAGAGGGGGAGGGGCTTGTGAACTGACTGCTGGACTTGGAAGTCCTGGGTTCCAATCCCACCTCAGAGGCCTTTCTTTGAATCCTCTTTATCTAGCCCAGGACCTGGCATGCTGTAGGTGCTTAATGAATGCTTGTGAATTAACCTCTCTGGGCCTCCCTCAGCTAGAGATAAGACCCGTGATACCGACCTCCGTGGCTTGGAGTGAGGACCCAGGAGATGAGGTGTTTCTGTCCGATATCATCATAGTCCCAGTCCAGTGTGATGGGAGAGACTTGAGAGCTGTGGGAACTGCACTCTACAACTCTGAGCCTCAGTTTTACCACCTGTAAACTGGGTGCTTTGCAGGCTGATGAGAGGAACACTTTTATAAACAGCAAGAGCTCCGAGCATCATTTTACAGTTGTGGAAACTGAGCCCCTAAAGCTGGGTGGCAAAGCTAGGAAGTGGCAGAAGTAGATTGCTCTTCCTACCCCCAATCAGACAGCTGTCTCCCTTGGACCCGGGGCTGCAAATACAACACACATTTATTAAGTGCCTACTGCATGCAGAATTCCGTGCTCAGGGCCAGGGGAGATAGGAGATTACGTGGGATGCTGTTCCCATCCTCACGGTACTCAGTCATTCAACAAACATTTATTAAGCACCTACTGTATTCAGAGGGCCTCATCTCCAAGGATGGACAGAACAGATGCTTAAGAAAGAATATTCTTGGTTGACTGGCTGATGGCATGAAACCATAGATCTGAGGGAAGGAGAAGGGAGGGAGCAAACAGTCCTTTCCCCTACTTTCCCAGGCTGATTCTAGCTTCCCCCAGTCACTAGGACGTAGGGGGAGGAGGAATACTGGGGAGCCCTGGCTTCCAGTCCCAGCTGTGCTGCTAACATCTGGGTGAATGTGGGTGAGCCAGTACCCATCTGGGCCTCAGTTCCCTTTTCTGTAAAATGGGAGGGTTCAATATGATAACCTCCCACTCAAGCATTCCCGGTCTTCATTCATCTAACAAACATTGATCATGGCCCACTGCACACTTAGTAACCTGGCCCCAGTGATCTTCCCAGCCTCCTTCTTCATCACTTCCCCTCCCATCCTCCACGGTCTAGCCAAACTAACACCCTTACTGTTGCTTCCATACGGTGCTCCATCTCCTTTCTCCACGCCTTGCCCAGGCAGTCCCTCCTGCCTGGAACACCCTCTCTCCTCACCTCTGTCTCTTAGAATCCACTGTTCTTCAAAACTCAGCTCAAGCACCACCTTCTACATGAAGCCCTCTCTGAGTCTCCCTCCCACCCCAACTGTTAGCATCCTCTCTCCCAAACTGTCTTGTATTTATTCTGCATTTTTATACAGACACATGCTATCTCTTGATAGAATGTAAGCTTCCTGAAGGCAGAGATTGTTTCATTTTTGTCTTTGTGACCTATGGCATACAGTAGGTGCCTAATAAATGCTTGCTGGATGAATAACTGATGGCCTGATCCTTAAGGGAAATGTTGTCTCTACCCTCTTGGGATTTAGAGTTTCCACGAATAACTGATACTCAAGACAGAATGTGGGCCTGGGGAGGAAGGAATCCTACAGGAGGTTCAGAGAAGGCTTTCTTCTAGCTGAGGAAATCAGGAAAAGCTTCCTGGAAGAGGTGGTTTGAAGGAAGGATAGAGTTTCCATAGGAAACATTTGTTATGTCTGAGCTGGGAGGAGGGGGTGACTCCAAGGCTCCTACCATTGGCTCATCACCTAATTAGAGGATCATGGGAAGGGCCTTCAGAAGACAGACACTTCATCCAACTCTCTCATCTTGAGGTGCAGAGAAGGGAAAGAAAGGGCCTAGTCCGAGGACTAGCTCTCCAGCTGGACGATGCTTAGGGCATCAAATCCAGCCCTCATTTTACAAATGCGAGAGCAACCATTAAGTGCCAGTGGTGGAATTTGAACCCGGGTCTTGTCAACTCCAAGCCCAGTCCTGCAGCCCCTGGAGCCTAAAGGGGCCTTGGAAGATAGAGACCCATGAAGGCTCACATTGTTATAATTCTTTAAGACTCCATAATAACTAACATATCTCCAGCCATTAAAACTTGCAGTCCTGATCTTCACACCAAACCCTGGGAGGGAGGCACTGTTAATTATGTCCATTTTGCAGATGAGGAAATGAAGGCTGAGAGGGAATTTGCCCATGGTCACACAGGTGGCAGGGATGGGCACAGGCAGCATTTGAACCCAGGTCCTATAGCCCTCTCAGACCCTCATCCAAGTCCTGGGGTGGGAGGTATCATTTTCCCCCCAGAAGTCATGCTTCCAGAGATAGTTCGGCTCTATAGTTCCATCCATGATGGCTCTGCCTCTTCACCAGGTAGTTGCAAGAGTGTTGGTTTTGGAGTCAGAGGACCTAGGTTCAAATCCTAGCTCTTGGGACCCTGATTGAGTCCCTTACCCACTCTGACCCTCAGTCTCCTCCTCTGTAACACAAGGGGCTAGATGGCCTCTGAGGCCCCTTGCAGCTCTGGGATAGCTGTGACCCTGTAAGACACTTTCCCTCCCCCCTGACGCTCAGTCTCTTCCTCTGTAACATGAGGGGCTAGAGGAGCTAGATGACCTCTGAAGTCCCTTCTGGCTCTGGAATAGCCCTGACCCTCTAAGTCACTTTCCCTTCCCCTCTGATCCTTAGTCTCTTCCTCTGTAACATGAAGGGCTAGATAGCCTCTGAGGCCCCTTCCAGCTGTCCAGCTAGAATCCTAATTCCAGGGATCTTTTCCCATTTCCCAGCACTGGTCTAAAAAGGCAAGAAAACCTTGGATGTAGTCCTTGCGAAAGCCCCAGGGCAGCTCCCCCGGCTCAGGCCCCAGGGCCTGGCCTTTCAGTCCCAGGTTATCTGCCCAGGGATGGTCACAGCCTCCTTATCTACAACACTTCCCTTTTCAGGAAAAACAGGTTTGGAAACAAGCAGCTGGGTGTGCCCTGGGGAGGCAGGCAGGTGAGAAGGACCCCACAGCAACAGCTCGAGGCTTGGCTCATAAGTCTGGGCCCTTCATGCCTCAGCTTCCTTGGCCAAAAACTGGGAAGAAGAACCCAGCCTGGGTTTGTCTTAACAACTAGAAAACTGGACCGAAGGTTCCCCGAGGGCAGGAGCTGTGAGACCCAGCATCTGAGCTCTGCAGCCAGAGAGGGCCTGAGAGGTTGTTTTTACAGATGGGGAAACTGAGGCTGGGGTCAGGGTAGTTCCTTAGGTTCACCATTCTAGAGTTGGAAGGACTCTGGAGGTCACCTAGTCCAGCCCAATTCAGAGGAGAAAATGCAGCCCTAAAAGTCAGATGATCCGCCGTCCCCCCCCCCCCCCCCCCGCCCCCCTACAACATGGCTAGGAAGCAAGAGGGCTGGGATTTCCACTCCTGACCTCTGTCTACAAAGCCCGCCCTCTTTTGGCTGGACCACATTGGAGAGATTCTCTGGACAAAATTAGTCCATGTGCCCTTTCACTTGAAAAGACAAATACGTGCTGTGGAGTCCCTTAGGGAGAGTAGTGCCCTCCCCCCTGCCCCAAAAGGAGGCTGGGAAGCACTCACTACCAGGAAGAGGACCAGGAAGCCCCAGAACAGAAAAGGCCCTGAGAGTCTGTCTGAGACAACATCTCATCTAATACCACAGCAATTGGAGGAGTGGGGACAGGAGCGGTTACCTAGCCTTGGCTTGAATACCTGCAGTGATGGGGAGCTTACTACCTCCCAAAGTGGCCAGGTCCAATGCTGGACAGTGGCCTGCCTTCTTCTGCATGGCTGCCTTCCTAGTCAGTTTCCTCCAAGAAGGACCATCACACCTCATTCAGGTTCTTAATCCAGTCTTAGGTGAAGCCCAAAAGAAGGGACATAAAAATTTGGTATAGTGGAAAGTGTGCTGGCTGGGGAACTGGAGAGGCTGGCTTCTCCTTTGGGCACTGATGTTTGCACCTGTGTGGTGGTAGGAAAGTCAACCCTTCTGAGACTCACTTTCCTTCCCGGGAAAGGGCTGGAATAAAAGCACTGACAAAAGAGAGGTCCAGACTTGATGGACTCTGAGGTCCTTTCTGCCTCTAAATCTAGGATCTACTGCTCAGGTTTCAGTTTCCTCCCCTGTAAAATGAGGGGGTGTTGGAATACAATAGGTGCTTAATAAATGCCTACCTACCTCCTCCCCCCAAACAAGGTTCTGATTTCTATACTCCACCCCTCACTTCCTTCTTTGAGGCACTAATTCACTTCTGTCTCTGTGTGCCAGGCATTCCTTACCTCTGCCAAGGCAGAGACCACTTTGCCCCTCCCCCAACCTCCCGTATAGCCTGTATTATAGCAAAGGACTGGACAGGAGTCAGGAGGCCCAGCTCGGCAACTGGACAGCTGTGACTTCCTATCTGCGACTCTGTTTCCTCATTCACAGCTGAGGCTGTCTCTGCATACCAAAAGCACTTAATAAATACAGAACTGCTTCCAAACCTATCATTTCCTTTGATACTCAGATGGGTCTTTATTAACCCCATTTTTCAGAATTGTAAAGTGAGGCCAAGTGAAGCCTGCGGACGTGTGGCCAGTTGTGGCAGAGTTAGGGCACAGACTGGAACCCAGAGCTCCAAACTCCTGGGTCGGGACTCATTCTACTGCACCGCCAAGATCACTGCTCACACTCCTCCCCTGTACCTTTTATAACTCTAAGAACTTACTCTGGAGCTGGGGGGGGGGCAGCCCCTCCAGGCCCCCTCCTGTGCTCTCCCCCAAAAGGCAGGATTCACCCGTGGTGAGCTAAACGATTTCTGAAATAGGGAGTCCTGCACCAGTGATTTCCCTAGAGAGGAGTCTAGAAATAGCCACCTAACATCAGCACCATCGTGGACCTTGAAACATAGATTATTATAGCACAGAGCCAGCTGAGAACGTCAGAGCTGGGAGGGGCCTTAGAACAGGGGATGTCAGAACTGGGAGGGGCCTGAGAACAGAGAAGGTCAGAGCAGGCAGGGGCCTGAGAACGTGGAATATCAGCTGGGAGGGACCTCAGAACAGAAGATCAAAGCTGGGAGGGGCCTGAGAACAGGGAATGTCAGGGGTGGGAGGGGCCTGAGAACACGGGATGTCAGAGCTGGGAGGGGCCTTAGAACAGGGAATGTCAGAGCCAGGGTGAGGGGGTTAGTCTTTCTGGATGACTTAATTCAAAGCTCTGGATTTCACAGCTGAAGAAATGAAGGCCTGAAAGGAGGTCTTGCTTCTGAGGTCATGCATAAGAGGTAAAAGACAGAAGGGGACAAGGGGTGGGGGGGGCGGCTGGGGGTCCTGACCCAGGTCTTCTCTCTACAAACCCGGTGTCCCTCCCCCTAACCGAGCTTCCTCCCATGGAAGCCCAAGTCAACAACCAAAGCCTGGCCCGAGTTCAGCTCTGGCCAGAGGGGTGGGTCTGCAGATGTGCCTGGGGGAGGAATGAGTTTCTGAGAAAGGATAAGCAGGGGTCTCACAGTGGACCAGAAGGCCGGACCAGATACGTCCGTTCTAATTTCGGGCCAAGAGAGAAGGGTTCCTGCCCTCTAACTTCCTGTGGGGGCAGCTGCCTCCTCACAGGTGGACAGCTCCATCTGTCACTGGCCTCCTGATGGCTCCCTGGCTGGGGGTGCCGCTTTCTCCCAGGCCCTCCCTGGTTCCCAGAGCTGCCCCACCCCAGTCCTCACAACCCTGGCCTATTAAGCCTCTCCCCTTTACTATCTCCTAGGTCCCCCTACTCTCCTTGCTCCCCTGCAGTCTTTAGGACTGCCCAGAGCCCCCAGATCAGCCTTGAGGAGGTGCCTGAAACTTCCTTCCCCAGGGCTCCCGGTACCAAACAACACCAGAGGAGTTGCACAGTCTGGCTAAGGGCCAAGGTGGAGCCTGGGCCATCTGGGAGGGCCTCTGTGGGTCAGGACTGTCCCAAGTTCAGACAACTAACTTTGTTTCAGACATTCACCTACCCTCCCCCTTTACTGAAAAGCCTCAGAGGGGTCAAGCCAGGCTTCAGTCCTGGCGTCCCGGAGGAGGGGTCACGGCAGAAGACAGAGGGACCCCAGGAGGGTGTTGGACCGGATTACCTTCAGCAGGAAAGTTTTCGGCTTGGGTCCCCTCTTCTTCGGCCCATATAGCTCCCGCTCCCTCTCCCTGGAGAGGAGAGACCCAAACATGAATTGAGAGACACCCCCCAACCACCTCTCTCTCCTTCCACGGATCCCAAAGCGATGCAACTCCAGCCTCTCCCCCCCCCCCCACCCCCCAACTCACTTCTGCTCGAAAGCTGCGATCAGCCTGGAGTCTAGGATGTTTTCCTCGGGTTCCCAAGTGCTGTACCTGCGAAAACACACACGCAAAAAGGGGGGGGAGTGGGAGAGGCGCGCGCACACCGGGCCAAAAGCCGGGCGAGCCCCCAGGCTTGCGAGCGACCCCCTGGAGCGCAGGCAGCCAGCGGGCAGCGAGCGGCCCGTGCAGCGCTGGCCAGAAGGGCGCTGGGCGCTGGACACCGGGCTGCTGCTGCTGCTGCAGGAGGGAGGAAGGGAGGGAGGAAGGAAGGCGGAAAGAAGGATGCGAGGAAGGCTGGGAGGGAGGACCAGCGGCTTTGCAACGAGCGGCCCCCGCGACACTCACTTGATCGCCCAACCCTTCCATTTCACCAGGTACTCGATGCGTCCCTGAAAAACAGAGAGGAAGAAGATGAGGAAGAGGAGGAGGAGGAAGGGCGCAGCAGGGAGGGAGCCAGGCAGCACTGTGCAGGTCAGCGCCCGGCTTGCGAGGCACTGACCCGGACCCGACCCCCACTGCACCGGCCCGGGGGCCGGGGTGGGGGAGGGGCGGCCACTCACCTTTCGGATCCGCCGCTTGATGATGGATTCGGCCGCAAACACCCGCTCTCCCACTGCAGACAGCTCCATCTTGTTCAGCAGCGCCCACAGCCCATAATACTTGAGCTCCCTCCTCCCGCGGCCGCTGCTGCACCGCTCGCGCACGCGCGCCCCGAGCACCCAGACCCAGACACGCTCCAGGCCCGGGCCCCCGCCGCTCCCCGGCTCGCCTTCAGTGGCTCGCGCCGCTGCGCGGGCACCACGTGACCGGCACCGTTACCAGGGCCTGCACCTCCCCGGGGGCGGTTGCTAGGGAAAGGGAAGAGCGCGCGCAGGCTCTTAAAGGGACCCCGCCCCCGAGAAGACTGGGGAGGGGGGAGGAGGAGGAGGAGGGAGAAACCAGAGGAGGAGAGAGGAGGGACGAGAGGAGGGACGAGAGGAGGAGGGGGGAAAGCAGAGGAGGGAGGAAGCCAGAAGGAGGGAAAGAGGAGAAGGTCAAGAGGGGAGGGGGGAGAGGAAGGAGGAAGAGGTGAGGGATGGGGGAATACAGGGGGAGGAAGAAAGGAGGGAGCAAGAAGAGAAGAAAGAGGAGGGAGAGGAAGGAGAAGATGATGAAGAGGAGTCAAGAAAAGAAAAAGGAAGGAAGAAGACAGATGTGAGAGGGAGGTTGGGAAGAGAGGGGAAGGAGGAGAGAAGAGGAGGGGATAAAAAAATGAGGAATAAGAGGTGTAGGAGAGAGGAGAGGAGGGGGAGGGAAAGAAGGAGAAGAGAAGAAAAAGGAGGGAAAGAGGAGAGCGAAAGGAAGAGGGAGAGAAGGAAGCAGGGGGAGGGGGAGAAGGAAGAAGGCAGAAGAAGGTGGAGAGAAGGAAGGAGGGGGAGGAAGAGCTGGAAGTCCCTGTCCTTTGCAAAGGAGCTCTGCGATGCAATGCTGCAGTGTAAACAGTGCTCCTAGCCCCTCCCCAGGCTGCAAACCTCCGCCTCGGGCTACTCTGCATTTAAGCAGCCGGGGCCTCGGGCCAGGCAACCACAGGGCTCGCCCGGGAGTCTGGAAAGGCAGCGGGGTCTCTGGGACCCTCAATGGGGCTGGAAAAGGAGGCTCTCCTCCAGCCCACGTTTGCAAACGGTGATGAGCGGGGCAGCCAAAATGCCTGCCGATTTTCCAGCTGCTCCCAGTTGTTCTTTTAACATTTGCATTTATTTATATATCGGCGGAGCAGGGTGATGCGGCCGGCCGGTGCAGATGCATTACAAAGACACCCCACCAAATCTGGACCCTGCTCCCGCAGGAAGATGCCACTCCCCTGGGAAGGAAGGGAGCAGGGAGAGGGTGCTTATCAGGGAACGACTGGAGAATATATTATATTGACACCTTAATCCTTGGGCTGCCGGGAGTCCACTGCCCTGTCCTGCCAGTGATACACAGACCTAGGCACGGGAGATCAAGGACCCTCCTAGCAATCCCAGCCTGGGTCTTCACCTCCTTCTTCACCATCAAACCTCACAAGACAGCTGAGAGGGAGGCAGAGTGTGGAAACTGAGGCTCAGCCTCCATACCTTGCCCAGGGTCCCATAATAATAGAGCCAGGTCTTTTGACTCCCTGCCCAGCACCCTCTTCCCTGGACCAGTTTCTTCTACAGAGAAGAGGGACCTAATTCGAGTCATAGTGAAGACCTAATTAGAATTTAAGCTCAGAGCAGGGCCTCTTCACCTGCAGGTTGGTGGATAGATTTCAGAGGGTTCATCAACTTGGATGGGAAAAAATGACATCTTTATTTCAATGTAATTGGTTTCCTTTGTAAGCCTATGAACTTTCTTTTATGCATCCATAAACATTATTCATAAGCCTCACCAGACTGCCAACAGAGGTTCCCAAACCTGGAAAAGGTTAAGGTTATTAAGTGCTTACTGTGTGCTAGGCAACCTGCTCAGTGTTAGGAGTACAAAGAAAGGGCCCCCACCTCCAAGGAACACACAAGATACATATAAGAGACATATAATGCCGAGGACACAGAAGGTAACCTCAAGGGGGGAGTGGGGAGGGGGGAAGTAGGGGATGGGACTTGGAAAGGCCTCCTGTAGAAGTAGGGATTTGAGCTGAGTCTGGAAGTCAGAGACAATGGGGAGGGTGAACGTGAGCGTGAGGGACAGCCAATTCGAATACAGGGAGGGTGGAATGGCTTGTTGGAGAAACAGCACAAAGGCCAGGTCAGTGGATTGTAGAGTTTTGGGGGGAGGAGAGGGACAGATCGGAAGAAGTCTGCAAAGGTAGGAAGGGCCCAGGTTGTAAAAGCAACCTTTGGAGTTTATCAAGTAGGGGTGGGGGCGATGTGGTCAGATCTGGGGCTTTAGTAAAATCCCTTGGAGGCTGGAGTGGGGAGAGACAGGAGAGTCAGGAAGTCCAATCGGAAGGCCGTGGCAACAGCGGTGAGGGCCTGTGTGGGAGGGGTGGCAGTGTGAATGGAGAAGAGACAGATATTAGATTTGCATCAAGGATGATGCTGAGGAGCCTGGAGAATTGGAAGGCCTGGATAGTGTCCTACTCATAATGTGGAAGTTCAGAAGAGGAGGAAGAGGGGAGGGTTTTGGAGGAAAGACACTGAGCTCCATTTTGGTCATGTTGAATTTGAAAAGGCTTTTGGTGACGCTAGCCTAGGAGAGACTTGGCTTGGTAATGAATCTGCCTGGATAAAGCTGAGAATTTGGCTTAGAGATGATCATGGAAGCTAGCGAGATCTCCAAGAGAAATGGCGGTGAAAGAGGGTCAGGACAGCACCCCACTTAGTGGGTATAATGTGATAATAGCTTGTTTTATTAGCTAGCATTTGTATAGAGCTAGCTCAGGGGTGGGGAACCTGTGGCCTTGAGACCTTATGTGGCCCTCTAGGTCCTCAAGTGCAGCCCTTTGACTGAATCAAAACTTCGCAGAACAAATCCCCTTAAAAGGATCTGTTCTGCAAAACTTGGACTTAGTCAAAAGGCTGCACTTGAGGACCTAGAAGGCTAAATGTGGCCTCAAGGCCACAGGTTCCCCACCACTGAGCTAGTCTAAAGTTTGCAAGGGATTTTATAGATCGGATCTTATTTTAACCTCATAACAACAGAAGGGAAGGAGAGAGTAGGTGCTGTTGTTAGCCCTACTTAACAGATAAGGAAACTGAAGCAGAGAGGAGTTAAGTGACTTGCCCTGGTCACACAGCCAGTAGGTGTCAGAGGCAGAATTTGAACTCAGGTCTTCTAGATTCCAAATCCAGTAGAGGGACAGAGGAGTAGTTAGATGGGAAAACCAGGAAAGAGCAATGTCACAAAAACCTAGAGAGGTGAGGGTACCCAGGAAGATAGAATCTCAGAAATGAGTTGGAAGCTTAAAACAGAATGTTAGAGCTTGGAGGTCCTCCCAGGTGTGACATTCTCTACTCTAATGTCCCCACAATTCAAAGATCGCTGCCTGTCTGGACAGTCTCTGTTTTTAAAGGCCCCTCCCAGCCCTTACATCTCCTATTCCGAGGCCCCTTCCCAGCTCTGACATTCCCTGTTCTAAGGCCCCTCCCAGTTCTGGCATTCCCTGTTCTAAGCTCCCTCCCAGTTCTGACATTCTGTTACAAGGCCACTCCCAGCTCTGACATTGGCCTTAGAACAGGGAATGTGAGGGGCCTCAGTACAGGGAGTGTCAGAACTGGGAGGGGCCTCAGAACAGGGGTCGTCAGAGCTTGGAGGGGCCTCAGGTCATCTGGAGTAAGCTCATTTTGTAGGAGAAGGAGCTGATGCCCAGGGTGAGGAGCTGAGCAGCTAGTCCTCAGGGATGGTGGGATTTGGCACCCAGAGGCTTCTGACTCTAGGGCCAGCGTTCCTTCTGCCCCTCCCCGATGCCTCCCAGTCTGAAGGCCCCCCTCATATTTGGGAAGGGAGCCACAAAGACGAAGAATCAGCAATCTAGTCTGTTGTCAAACTGTTTAAAAAGAAAGAAAAAGAAAAAATCCGTGAACGTGTAACAATAATATTTATGTAAAATCTGTCAAAAAGGAAGCAAGGTTTAGGTTAAGCAGGCCATCTGTTAACTCTGTGGGAGGCCCAGCTGGGAAGGCATCAACACTGGCCTCTCTGGGAGCCCTTGGTCAACGGCCTAGAGTGGGATTGTAGCCTCAAGACTTCCAGGCGCTCATGGCCAGGAAATCCTGCCCCTCTGCCCAGCACCCTACCTGAACTCCCTCCCCGCTACTTGGCCTGTTGGGTTTGTGGTAACATAGTAGGGAAAGAAAATAGGCCAGCTCTAGGGAGCCAGAAACCTGGGCTAGGGAGGCCCAAGATCTGGTTCTGGGGCCGGCTCTGTGTGCCCGGGGACAAGCGCCTCCAGCCTCCCCCTCCCTGCCCCTGCCCAAATACTTTGTTTATATTATGTAGTTGTTGGGTTACATTGTTTTCCCTAGTAGTCAGTCAAGAAACTTTTATGCAGGCCCTACTGTGGGCCAGGCACAGTGCTAAGTGCTGGGGATACAAAGAGGGCAAAAGACCTTTCCTGCCTTCAAGGAATTTACAATCTATGGGGGAGACCTCAAGCAAACAACCATGTGTAAACGAGATAGAGACAGAATAAATTGGAGATAAACAGCTGAGGGAAAGAAATGGCTTTGATCCGGAAATGTTAGCTCCTCCAGGGCAGAAACTGGACAGTCTCTATTCCAAGGCCCCTCCTAGTCTGACGTCCCCTGTTACGAGGCCACTCCCAGCTCTGACATTGGCAGATAGGTAATTGACCGGGAATGTCAGACCTGGGAGGAGCCTTAGAACAGGGAATGTCAGAGCTGGGAGGGAGCTCAGAACAGGGGATGTATGAGCTGGGAAGGGGCCTTAAATCCCTAGCACCCAGCACAATGCCTGGCACATAGTAGGCACTTAATAAACGCTTGTTGAGTGGATGAATGTCAGATGCCCCACAAGGACTCAGTAAACCTTGAGGTTTGAGCTAATCTAACAAACATTTATTGAGCGAGTGGCCTTTCTAACTCAAGTACTGCCCTGTTTTCTGGGGAGGCAGTGTGGTCCAATTGAAAGATCCCTGACTGGAGTCAGGGGAGTCAGGTTCAAATCCCACCAAATCTGACATGCAGTAGCTGTGTGACCTTGGGCAAGTCACTTCCCCTCAGCTTCTTGGTTTACAAAGTGAAGGGGTTGGACTCTTTCTCTGGCCTCAGAGTACCCTCCCTGCTCTAGGTCTCTGACCCAGTGGGGATATCCTGCTCTAAGAGGGATGCAGGCTTCAGCCAGGGCACCTGGGGTGGGGGGAGGGGAATGAATGCACTTGTCACTGATGACCATCTCTGCCTTGAAGTCATCTGGATTTCTAAGGCTCTTGTCTTAACCAAACGGGTAAGTACAATGCTCTGCACCCAGTAGGTACTTTATATAAAGGTGTGATCTGCAATTCCTGTTGCTCTCCTAGTTAATAATGGCCAGCCCACTGAACCCACTCAGTCTGTCTGAGAAGCCACCACAGGCTCATGAGACTTAACGGCCCTTAAAGACCATCTAACCAACCCCCGCCCCTCCCCATTTTATAGAAAAGGAAGCAGAGGCCAGAGGAAGTTAAGCGACTTGCTCAGGGTCACACAGGAAGTGAATGGCAGTTTCTAGCCTGAACTAAAGTCCAGGTTCTCTGTCTCAAAATCCAGTGTTCTCTCCCCTGCTCTGACCTCGCACTTCCACCCTCACTCCCCTGCCCTGCCCCTGCTTTTTGGACAAGCTCTGTGACTTCATTGATAGGGACCTCTGTAGTGTTAATGGAATAGGAAAATCTTCCCATCCATTAATAGGCCTATGTGACCTGCTTTGAGCTCTGGCCCAGCTCACAGCTGTGATACATCCTGTATCACAGAGCCCATTGGGGGAGGGAAGGTTGCTTAGGGAAGGCTTGCTTGTAGGAAGGCTTTCACACCTTTTGGTACTAAGTTGATTAGGCACTGAGTCACGAGAATAGTGATGCCTTCTGGCTCTGAGAAGTGTATATATACTCTGAGTTGGTATTCTGCTTTGAGGGTTTGCTTATGAGAAGGACCTTTTGATTTCCTAGTTGAGATTGAGTAGCCGTGTGTTCAGATTCCTGACTGCTCAGATGTAAAGGCTCTCGATCCAGTGGTGTATGTAAAGTGTGTAGCAATATTGCTTTGATTCAGGCAGTCAGAGCCCTGTCTGTTGGTCTATGCTAATTTCTCTGCTTGTATTTTCTCTGATGTTCAGGAAAGGATGACCTTTCCCCTGAACTAGTGAATGTAATTAAAAGTAGAATTGTTAATTCCTTTTAGAGCAGTCTTTCCTAGGGTGCTTGCACAACCTTCCAGTGATGAAAATCCCCCAACCAATGAAGCTATTCAGTGACTTAGAATCTTAGAGATTCTGTGGGGGTGGAGGGAGAGCGGGCTGCAATGACTTGTCCAGGGTCACACAGCTGGTGTCAGAGATAGGATTTGGACTTAGGGCCTCCTGACTCTGAGGTTGGCCCTTTATCCCCTTTCAAATCCCATGGTTTCATGTCCAACTATGTCACTCCCATGACCCTGGTGGCCTCGAGGCCAGAGTCCTCGTAGGCCTTCTTCCATGACACATCCTCTTCAGTCCAGTCCAGCAAACAACTCTCCATCTCTGCTTCTGACATTTCTTCTGGCTGTCTCCCATGGCAAGAAAACTCTCCCTCCTCATCCTCTCTCCTCATTCATCTTCCCAGCTTCTTTTGAGTTCCAGCTAAAATCTCACCTTCTGCAGGAAGCCTGGCCCAGCCCCTGTTATTCCTAGGACCTTCTTCCCTCTCCTATTTCACATTTACCCTGTAAATAGCCTGTTTCTACATTCCTGTTTGCGTATTGTCTACCCAGGAGCCTGTGAGGTCCTTGAGAGCAAGGACTGTCTTTTGCCTTTTTCTGTATCCTCAGCTCTTTGCACAGTGCCTGCCTGGTACACAGTAGGTACTTAATAAATGCTTATTGACTTTCTCCAATCTTAAGCCTTTTTTTGTAAAAAAAACAATTTTATTAGTTATGCATATCCAAAGAAAGAATTATGGAGTCTGAATGCAGATTGAGGCAAACATTTTGCTCTCTCTTTTTTTCCCTTCTTTTGTGGTTTTGTTTCTCCTTTCTCATGATGCATTCCATTGGTTATAATCCTTCTTTACAACTGGATTATTATGTAAATAATTTTAATGTGAAGGTATATGTAGAACCTACATGTCATCTTAGAGGGTTGGGGGAGGAGAGAGAGGGAGAGAAAATTGGGAACCCAAAAACCTGTGGAACTGAGTGTTGGAATCTAAAAATAAAAAATAAATTTATAAAAAAACAAGAACCAAAAATATTTTATTGCTATCTTATTTTTATATCTACATTCCAATTGTATCCCTTCTTCCATTCCCTCCTAGAAAGCCATCTCTTACAAGAGCTAACAATAAAAAAGGCCATTTCCTTTTTAAAATAAAAATTTAATTTAATAAAAAAATCTAAAAATATTTAAAAAGAAATATTTCAAAATAAAAAATTGTCCAATAAATTCTTCATTGATACTGTTGGGTTTTATGTCACTTACATCCCTTATAACAAGGGATTCTTTTTAAAAAAGAGGAATAAAAAAATCAGCAAAAATACACAGAAAAATGTCACATTATATGCAACGTTGCACATCTGTTCCCTCCCCACCCCCTGCATCAAGCCCCCTTCCCAACAAGCCAGCCCACTACCCTGTTGTCCCAATTTCAGACAGGTCTGGACAAGCAGAAGGGCCTTGTGGAAGCAGGAAAGCTGCCATGTTGATGCCCTGGGTGTTTTCCAGTAGCTCTGAGTCTCTAGTAGCCTGTTAAACTGCAGAGGAGACTGGGCCGTGGACATTCCTGGCCAGGCTCCAGTGGGCAAAAAGGGCTTCACTTTGCATCCTGTCCCTTATTAGCACAAGAACCATCTTAGCGATGTCCAAGGCTTCTAGCTCAAGGCAGGCCTTGGCCTGAGGCAGGCACCAGACAGGGAAAGCTGTGGGTCTTTCTGGGCCCCTCGCCTTCCCCCAGCTGCTAATGCCTTCCCCGCTAAGATTCAATCCACCTACTCTGTGGGTATCATGGATATAGTGATACTTATGGGGGCTTCAAAACCAAGAAGGGTTGCGTTCAAGTCTAGCCTATGACACATCCTGTCTGTGTAACTGGACCTCTCAGAGCTCTAGGAAACTCTCCAAGAGTAAAAGTTAACCAAGAAGGTGCCTGCCTGGACTGGTAGAGGGCCTGTGTCCACTTCGGAGTTCCCGAAGAACCAATGAAATCACAAGGCAGTCCTCATCCCTATGAACTCAGGTACATTCCTATCTACTCCAATGAGGTTACAGATTTAGAGACCATCAAACCTGACCCCTTCATTTTACAGGTGAGGAAACTGAGGCACAGAGGTTAAGTGACTTGCCCAGGTAGGAATGTGACCTGCGTAAGGACAGGGATCGATTTTTTGTTGTGTCCCCAGAGCTAAGTACATAGTAGGTGTTTAATAAATGCTCGTTGATGGATTGAGCAGAAAGATCTCTGACAAGTGAGCTGGAATCAGAGCCTTAGACCAGAAAGGGCCCCTTCCTTGGAGGCTGAGTCCAACAGAGGAAACTGACTGCCACACAGGGGAAGTGACCTACCCAAGGCTATACACATTAGCGAGGGAACTCAGGCGATGAATGAAATTTTCGATGGTTCCTTGGATGGACGATAAAGAAACGATTCTGGAAATGAAACACTGTGGTTTTTTTTCTCCAAATCATCTTTAATATAGTCTCTTCAATAATTTTTTTGCCACATATACCAGATAAATCATCTAAATAAATAGATGCAATACAGTCTCTTACTGATAGCAGTACAAAAATAAAACCACATTCTGTGTCCATCTGAACCCCCCACCCCGCCCTGCCCTCCCACCCCAGTCTGACCAGCTCCCGGCTGGCCGGCCCTCATCTGCAACAGGTACATGTACCTAGAGTGACCTTGCCCCTGGCCCTGGCCCCCCCGCCCCCCCTCCCCAATACATTCATTTGTCTGTACAAAGCTATAAGCTCATTCTGTGCAAAGGAAGCTTTTCCAGGCTGAGAATGGTGGGGATGGGGGTGATGCCAGGGGAAGGGGCTCCATCAGCCCTCAACCTGCCCAAAGAAAAAACCCCAACCTCGTCCATCCCTGGAGCAAGTGGGGAGGGAAATTGGCCACTGTTAGAAAGATTATTAAGAGTAATGCCCCAAAGCAGGCTGGGATGGGGCCCTGCTGCCCGCCTACCCACCTAGGGGATGTGGGTGTTTGCTCCTTGTCCCTTTAACTTTAAAAAGAAGAAAAGCTAAGTACCAGCCCTGGATTATAACATTCAAAAGTTAGTATGGAGGGGGAGCGGGGGGAGCCAAGGAGAAAAGGCCGGCACTGTGCTGCCCGCACTGGAGTTGGGGGCACGGTGCTAACTCTACAGGCCCCAGGCATGGGAGTGAGTGCCCACAACTCTGCCAGGCCCTTTGCTGGAATGCCCAGAGTCAGGAGTGGGAGGGGAGGACACGGGCTGGGCTGGGCCCCCTTGACCGCTAGCCTCTCCAGGTGGAGCTGTGGGCCTGACCCTCAGCTTGACCTCTTCCTGGGCGAGTCCCAACCCTTGTGCCAAACCCCGAAGTCTCTCCTGGTCTCTCTCCCCTTCCTGGGCCAAACGGGTGTCCCAGTAATCTGGTGGAGTCTCTAGAGGGAGGGCCCCCAGGGGAATCCTGGGATCTTCTTCTTCAACCTGGGCAGAGGGTGATGGGGGCAGGGGCTGGGGGCTCAGAGCCCTATGTATCCACTAAGCAACACTCACAGGGCTTAGGACTGGATGGGAGGACCCTCAGAGGTCAGATCCAGTCCCGAATTTTACAAACATGGAAACTGAGGTCTGGTGATTTGCTCACCTAATGTCCTAAATGACCGAGCTGGGGTTCAAACCCAGGTCCTCTGACTCCAAAGCCCGGGTTGTTTCTGACACTAGCCTGCCCAGCCGGGATGAGCCGAACCTTTAGGTTGTGGATGCTCTCAAGCAGTGAGGGCCAGACCTCAGAGCAGCCATGAGCCCAAGAGCAAAACCCTCAGCCTGTGGGAAGGGGAGCAAACTCCTACCCCCTCCGTGCCTCCTGGGGAGGCAGGAGGACTTAACCTTAAAGGGCTAATCTGTAGGCTTGTTTACTCCCCTCCCTCCCCCACCCCGAATATATAGTTTAAATTTACAATCATCTGTTTGAAAGGGCCCATAGAGGAGAAAGGACGTTGAGGCAGTGACCCTCTCTGGGGCCCAAAGAGAAGGGCATTGCAGCAGTCGGGAGGGGATATGTGTGTGTGTATGTATGTATATATATGTGTGTGTGTGTGTGTGTGTGTGTGTGTGTGTGTGTGTGTATGTGTGTGTGTGTGTAAATCAAGTCCTCTACTATTATCTTGGGGTGGGGGTCCAGACCTAAAATAAGCCATGAGACCTTGGGTAAGTCATTCATATTCTCAAGGCCTCCTTCCCTCTCTCTTGTGGGGGCTGCCTCACCCTCCAGGGCAAAAGGGGTGATTATAGAAAGCATGTGAAAGTTGAAGGCAAAGGCTTTGGAGAAAACGCCCTGTGGTTGGAAGGAGAGGGGCTGGGTCCCCAGAATCAGCAGCTGGAGGCCTCCCTGATCCCCCTAAAAAGAGAACAGGGAGTGTTTATGGGTAGGGGGGGTTGGAGCGATTTTCTGAAAACATCTTTGGTTTGGAAAGTCAGCACGGAAGGAAGCAGGGCCAAGGGGGGAAGGACCCCCTCTCCTCTCCCCATCAGACTGTGCGCTCCATGAGAGCAGGGCTGGGCCTTTTGCCCAGTGCCTGCCCTTCACAGCTTCCTGCTAAGTGTCCCAGCCTGGACCAGGGAATCCCAGGCATCCTACACCCCAGAATCTGAGCCAGAGGGCCTCTTTACAACGTACGTCTGGCCTTTACTTGGAGACCGCCAAAGACAGCCAACTCATTACTTCTAAAGCAGCCTCAAGTGTGCTTTGAAAGTACTCTTGTCAGGAAGGAGGCTGGGCCCAGAGAAGGGCAGAGACGGCTGTACCTAGGAGAGCAGACCATCTTTCTTGCCTCTTTTCTGCCTGGGAGGGGAAGGGAGCAAGGCTACCCTGAGAAGGAATGGTTGGGGCTCCCGCCCACTTTGTCACAGAACAACCACGCTCTCTGCTGCCTCCAATATTATTCTTGTATTAGAGATGAGGAGACAGTTTAGGGAAGAGTCCACACAAAGGGGGTTCACAAGGATTGTAAGTCACCTGAGGCAGAGATGCAGAAAAGGAGTCGTGACTTGGAAAGATCTCTTGCTCCGAGGTCAAAGGCTTGGGGTTGGCTGCCTGAGCCCAAACCCGAAGGCTCAGGGCCCAGGGAGAGGGCCTTCTGAATGCCACCCCCCCCCCATATCCAGGCACAAGCTTCAGGCAGGAGCCTATGGGCTGACCCACCCTTGATGAGTGGGGGGATTGGTGGGGGGGCTTGGACTGAGCACTGAAAGGGGCCCTGGGGATCACCTACTCCAAAGGCCTCATTTTACAGATGGGGGAAACTGAGATCCAGAGGAGGGCAAGAGACTTATTCAAGGTCACGGAGGTCATAAGAGGCAAAGCTAAGATTCGAAACCAGGATTGCTCCCTCTAAACCCTGTGTTCTTTCTACTACCCCACAACTGAGAATGGATGGTGTATGTAATGAATCCTTTGTACCTGTGCGTATAAGTAAATCACACCTTTTGCTGTTGTCTTGGGGTGGGGATCTAGAGCTAAAATAAGCCACGAGACCTTGGGCAAGTCATTCATCTTCTTATGGGCTCAGGTTTCTCCGAACAGGGATGGGGAGAGGGGAGAGATGGGGGGAGGGAGGTTCACATGAAGTGAACTGCACCTGAGCTATGAGAGCACAGATTTAGTTAGAAGGAACCTAAGAGTCCAACTCCTCCATTTTAGAGATGAGGAAACTGAGGCCCATGTGTTTTCATCCCTTCACACTAATTTGGCAATGGTGGGTCGCCTTGAAGTGAGGCCCACCTGGATATATGGAGGGAGGTGTATCTGCTCCCCCGTGGCCCCCGAAAGCAACCTCCAACTCTCTCATAAAGGTGGCTCTGACTCTTACTGCCATCAGGATCCTGGGCAAATCCATCCCTAACTTGGGGCCTTGGTTTCCTCATGTGTAAAATGGGCCCACTCCTGCTTTCCTGATGTTGGGAAAGCCCTCTCCTAGCCCCCCAAATGCTGGACAGACAGGACAATTGTTTGTACCTTGAGCTAGGGATTTAAAGGGATTCCCGCCCCCCTTGCCCCACACACTCTTCTCCACCTCTCCTAGAATACGGGCCCAAAGGGAGAATGAATTATTCACCTGGAGGCCCCACGCAGGTGCTGCCTCCCAGCCCAGAGGATCCTGGCTTCCTGCCCAGCTGCTCAGCAGGGTGTGGCGTGTACACAGGTGTGTGCTTACAGGGGGGATTGGAGGCCCTTGGAGGGGGGGCTCTTGGATCTTCCCCAACCCCGAGGACCCGAGGAAGCTCTGAATGAGAAACTTGGGACTGTGGGTGCTCCCATCGACCTGGCTTTTCCTCCAGCCCCCTTCACCTGCCCCCAGTCCCCCTTCACCTTCCCCCCACCTTTGTGGTGACTCTTCCCTGCCCTCCCTGCCAACCCTCAGAAAGGAGGCAATGTTAGTGCCCACTTCCTTGTGCTCCCCAATGACTCTGACATGGAAAATTCGAAACAACTCGGAAGCAGGGCTTGAGGGCCCCCCCCAGAGGGACCCACTGAGGCCCCAGCAAGCCCTCGAGTCACAGAGGAGGAAACAAGGCCCCAAGAAAACTCCGTGTTGTGTCCAAGGCCACACAGGGAGCGAGCATCAGAAGGGAGGTCCTCTGACTCTGAGGCCAGACCCCCACGCAAAGTCCTGGCTCTGACACTTCTAGTACTTTATTTCCTTTTATTTCCTCTGTCCCCATCTGTGAAATGGGGAGAAATATAATATACTCCCTACCTACCATGAGGAAAAGTGCTTTGGAAACCTTCAGGTGCTTGAAGAATGATAGAGGCTGTGATGGTGAAGAATCAGGGTGTGTATGTGTGTGTGTGTGTGTGTGTCTGGGTGTCTATGTGTCTGTATGTGTGTGTGTGTCTGTGTTGTGTGTGTGTGTGTGTCTGGGTGTCTATGTGTCTGTATGTGTGTGTGTGTCTGTGTTGTGTGTGTGTGTCTGTGTTGTGTGTGTATGTGTGTCTATCTGGGTATGTCTGTGTGTGTCTGTGTTGGGAGGGGAGAGAATGTAACCACAAAAGGCAGGATGGCTGGAGATCTGGCCTTGGAGAAAGGAAGACATAGGTGCAGGTCCGGCCTTGGACACACGCTAGTGGGGCAGGACAGCCCACCAGTCAGCGCCTCTGGCGGCTTTCCAATACTACATGTTTCTCAGTTTCAGAGGAGGTGCCAATCGGATCCAGAGGAGGGAGTTTCCATACTAGGGGCTCCCCCCATGGATGTGGATCACAGAACTGGATGTTTTTACCCAAAAGCCCCTTCCTTACAACATAGACACTGTAAGAATCGCCACCTTCCAGAGTGGATGTAGATAAATGCCCCATTCACACTGAGCTGTGTGCACCTGGGCAGGGAAGGAGGAAGGTTTCTGTTTTGGGGGAGAGTCTCATCTGCGCTGATGAATGGGAAGCTCCCACTTCTTCCCCCCAGGCAGCTGATCCCCTTACTGCCCACCCCTGCACAGGCCCTAGAAATTGGTCCAAGGGCCTCTGGGATAAGCACGGATAAGCTGCAGTCAACTCTGGCCAACCCGTCAGTCCTGGAGCCCCAGGATGGGGAAGGCGCTTTGATATCACCTGGTCCTCTGCCTTCTCCCTCCTCCCTCCTCCTTGCCTGGGCCATTCAGCTCAGGCAAAGTCAACGCCAGTGACCATCTGAGATCACCCTGTTCCTCCCCACCCCCACCCCAGCAGACTTCTGTAAACGTCATCGTCCCAGGATTGAGTGGGAAGTGGAGGGCAGAGAGGGAGGGTGTCTCTGCTCAGCTCTCTCTTTTTCTCTCGGATTTTTTAGGAGTTTGTCTTTTAAAATAAAATAACTGCTTTGCCCTCCTCCCACACCTCTTCTGGCCCGAGCCCCGAGCCCCGAGCCCCCAGACAACCATTTAAAGAGGGGTCAGAGTGCAGAGGTTCAGAACTGCCCGCTCCGGTTCCGGAAGAAGCCTTCGGCGGCCTGTGCTTCCCTAAACGTGACGGTGATGGAGTTGGCTGTGATATCGGTCACCGTCACTTCGGAAGGGGGGTGCGTGGGGATCCAGGGAGGGCCCCCTGCAGTCAGGTCACCACCTACCACCGCCATGGAGGAGAGACAGAGACAGATGGGGGAGAGCTTCATTGGACGGATGGCATGGCAGGGAAGGGAAGGCGGCAGGTGTAGAGCCCCAGCACCCCCTCCTCGCCTTACAAACAAGGAAGCTGAGACCCATAGAGGCTAGGGAACTTGACCGAGGCCATAAAGCTTAGCAAGGAGCAGCAATCCGGGGTTCATGCCCCAAGACCCCAACTCAATTGTCAGATGCAGAGAGGTTTGGTTTGGCAGCTGGTCTGGGAGAAGGGTGGAGATGGCACCTCCCGCCTGCCTGGCTCAAGTGTCTGATGGACCATCCTGGAGGGTAAGATGCCCCGTGGGGGTATCCCATTTGCTTGTTGGGGCAACAGATGCAGCTTGGGGGTGAGGACTTATTTATGGAGCTATATTACAAACCATCCCCACATTGATCTGGGCGGGAGGGAGGGGGGGCGGGGGTTGATCCCATATTGATCCCACAAGGATGACAAGGGATGGAGAGCCTGAGGCTGGAGCTGGGGGGCAGCTGGAGCCAATCTGCTGGCTGTAAGACTGGGGGCAATTTCCTTCCACCCTCTGGGCCTCAGTTTCCTCCTCTGAAAAGGGAAGTATTAAACCCTGCTGCCCCAGAGCGTCTGGGGAAAGGGACAAAAGGACCAAACAGACATGGAAGGGTCAGCGACAATGATAGGACTAGAAATGATGGAGGCTGACCAGGACATCGATAGGGAGGGAGAGCTGACCTCAGGGCCAACCAAGAGGCAAGCCCACTGTCCTAGCTACACATCTGAAAAACTCTGAACCCTGATTGTTATTAATAACAATTTGGGGGACCTAGGATTTCATCAAGAACTTGGTGTGGAAATTCCCTTCACCAACACGGATCTGCACCTGCTCTCCCACCATAATTTTAGAGTGCTGCCTGGGATCACCGAGGAGTTGTGACTTGCCCAGGGTCACACAGTCAAAAAGGGTCAGAGGTGGGGCCTGAAGCCAGGTCTTCTGACTCTGAAGCTGGTTCTCTATCCACTGCCCCATGGGCCTCTTGCTGCTAATGACTCTAACGAACGGGGACATCAAGGGAAGTCAGTGTTGGAAGTGCCCTGAGAGGCCCTCTCGTCCAACCCATACCTGAACAAGATTCCTTCTAAAACGTAAGGGACAAGGAGCTATCTGGCCTCTGCTGGAAGACCTCCTGTGATGGAGAACTCACTACTTCCCAAGGTGGCCCTCTGTTCCACTTCTGGATATCTCTGATCAATAGAAAGCTTTTCCTCAAATATTCCCTCAGTCTGCCTCTTGGTGATGTTCTCCTGCGTCTACTAGGCTAAGCGCTCTTCCAAAGGACAGCCCTTGACATCCTCGGCCCCCAAGGCCTCTCTTCTGCAGGCTAGCCACCCCTTGCTCCTCCAACCTATCCATGAACGCATGGAGACTGGCTGCCCTCCTCTGGGCACTGCCCAGCCAAGGGTGGGCACTTCAAGGCCTGCGTGCTCCTCTGAGCCACAGATGGAGGACTAAGAGGAAGGCTGCTGTTTTCTCTGGTCTCTTTCCCATTAGACCCACTGTGCATGACTGGGCAGGGAGGTGCAGGGGGCAGAGACAGCTGGACCCAAGGCTGAATCCAGGCTCTGCCAGCCACTTTCTGTCTCTATGGTCCTCGCCTTCTCTCTGGGCCTGTTTCCTCACCTGTAAAATGAGGGAGTTGGGCTGGAGGACCCCTAATATCTCTTCTGGCTCTAGAGCAGTGAACAGAGCCCAGAAAAACCTGGGTTCAAATCGTAACTCAGACACTTGGTAGTCGCTATGTAACCTTAGGAAGGTCACTTCCCTGCCCTGGGCCTCAGTTTCCCCAGGGGGACTGCAGGGGCAGGGCTTACCCTCTTTGCCAGGGTGCTGCTCAGCAGGGGTGGTGGTGGCCGTGGCCTCATCCCAGTCACCGGTGTCCTGCGTGGCCTCTTGGGCAGCGGGCTGGTCCAGGAAGGCCTCTCTAAGCTGGCCACGGCCCTCCAGGCGGGGTGGGAACTTCTTTCGGGACAGCCGCAGGTACTTCTGGGACTTGTTCTGCTTCCTGAGCGGGAAGGGCAGGGTGGGTACGCCGCTGCTGCTGCTCCTCTCCTCCAGCTGTGCTGGGCCCGCCCTACCCACCCTGTTGGGGGCGCCGCTGCCGCCACCACCGCCGCCGGCCCCACTGCCGCCAAACTGGCGGGCCAGGGAGAAGCAGAGTTTCTCCTTCCCCTTCACCTGGTGGGCGCTGCGCAAATCCATGCTGTACAGCCTCTGCAGGTCAGGGGTGGGGGACCGGCATGGGGAGCAGGGGAGAAGAGGGAAGGGGGTCAAGGAGCTGGTAAGCACTGCCCCAATTGGGGGCGGCTGCTCTTCCTCCAAACTTTCTCCTGCCTCCTTACCTGGGCAAGCTTACAACCTAGGACCCCCTGACTCCCCGATGCTCCCTATGCTCCATGACTACCTTCCCCCTCCCCACCAGGCTGGCCTCTCATGCTGGGGTTCTACATCGCCCTAAAGCCCAGACTGACAGAGAGGGGGCAGAGTGGAAAGGGCATTTTATGCCCTTGCCAAGGGCAGGGACTACCTGGTTTTCTGTCCTTGTATTCTGGTGCCTGGCACACAGTAGGCATTTAATTAATGCATGGGTCAATTTGGAGTTGGAGGATTTGGGTTCAAATCTCAGCTCTGCCACTACCTGTGTGACTGGCCAAGTCCCTTCACTGTTCAGGGTCCTAATCTCCTCATTGGTGAGTGAGTATTCAGGAAAAGGAGCTGCAGGATTCCTTCCAGCTCCAAATTGAGGGTCCATGACCCGGGTCTGAATCCTGGCTCCGCCACTTCCCAAGTGTGTGACCTCAAGTCAGGGGCTTAATCTCTCTGGGCCTCTGTTTCCTCATCTATAAAATGGAGGGATTGTGGACGTTCTTCCCACTCCAGATCCTAAGACACTTCCCACCAGACTGTCAGTCTCATGCAGACGGAGCCTGGATCTTATCTAAATTTTCTGTATCCTACAACATCTGGAGAAAGCTTCTGCAAACACTAAATACGCAATTTTTGTCCGTCGAATGAACAAAGCCTTCCCAGCACCCAGCAACACTCAGCTTCTCATAGAAGACACTGAGACCAGAAGCCCCTAGAGGACAGGGACCATAAATGCCCATTCCTGTTTCCTCTCTCAGATAAGGCACAGTACTGGGCCCTACTGTGTGCTCCCCAAACTAGCTGGTATTCATTTATCTTGTATCTGCATCCATCTTGTCTCCCTTCCTTGAAGTCAGGAACTACTTCATGTCTTGGCTCTGTGTTCCGAGCACTTCACACAGAGCCTGGTACATGGGAGGGGTCTGTTTGTTTATGGGCAGCTTGACTGCAAAGAATTGGAATTCTGGGATCTCTCAGTGGTCACAGAGGTTCTAAGTGAAGCCTCCTAGGGAGGGAGAGATTCGTTAGCTGCAGCAAGGCTTCCTATCTCGCTTGTGCGGTGTGGTTACTGTTGGGAAGTCTTTCTGGTATTCGCCTGAAGCTGCTTCCTTTGACCACTCCCATCACATCCACCTGCTGGGCCCAGTTCTTTCCACAGGGGCCAAGCAGAAGAAGCCGAACCATAGACTTAGGAGCTTGACCTCACAGGCCTTCTTCCTTCTTTCCGTTGCTACCCCTCCTTCCTTTATCCTGCTTTCCTCACTCTCCCCTTTCTTCCTTCCTTCTTCTTTCCTCCATTCTTACTTTTCTCTTTTCCTTTTTTCCTTTCTCCTTCCTTTCCTCCCTCCTTCCCTTCCTCCTCCTTTCCTCTTTTCCTTCCTTCCTTCTTTCTTCCTCCCTCCTTCCATCTTTTCTCCCTCCCTCTCCTTTCTTCCTCTTTCTTTTCTCTCTCATTCTTTCTTTCTCTTTTCTCCCTCCCTCTTTTCCTTCCTTTTTTCCCTTCCTTTGTGCTTTGGATTATACCTAAAACTTGAAAATGTTTGTCCTGTGTTTTTTATTCTCTTTCTTGAACAACCTGAGTAATTTATACATGCTGCTTTTAGGTAGGATCATAGATTTGGAGGTGGAAAGGATCTCAGAGGTCATCAAGGCACCTCTCTCTTTCCATTTTACAGCTGAGGGAACTGAGTCTCAGAGAAGTAAAGTGATTTGCTGAAGGTCATGCAGGTGGTGAGGAGTAGAGCTTGGATTCGAACCCAGGTCCTTAGACTCTAAGTCTCTTCCCAGTATGCCATATTGCCACTCTATAAGAAACCCCTTCAGATACTTGGAGACAGTCATCATGGCCTCCCCCCCCCCCAAGGTCTTGTCTTCCTCAGCCTAAACTTCTCAAAGTTCTCTAACAAATAACTGGAAATGCATATGCCAAATGACTTGGAGAGACATCTCGGCCCCCATATGAGATTCCTTTGAAAAGACAACAAAACAAAAGACCAACTCTACGGTGAAAAATCATCTTGGTTTCCTGCTGCCTGACTTGGATTTTATACGAGTCAGATACTGGGGAATGCCTCAAGCATCGATGTTTTCAGGTTGAACTTTAAGTCAGGAGAGACCAGGATTCGAATCCCACACATGACAATTTCTAGCTGTATGACCCTGGGCAAGTCACTTAATCTTATTGAACCTCGGTTTCCTCAACTGTAAAATGCAGATAACCACACCTGGAAAGGACACTCTCTTCCCCTGAGTTGATACAGGGTTCCAATAAGTTCACATGCAATGTCCATATCGATTATTAACAGATTATTTTCACTTGCTATAGAACTGAGTTAGTCCTCTGCTAAAAATAAAATCTTCCATGGCTCCGTATTGCCTACAGGATAAAATTTAAGCTTCTAATTCTGGCATTCAAGGCTCTTTTGGGTCCTCCATCTCTAGCCTTATCTTCTTCTGATTCCTTCCCAGTGACATTTGGTGAGCCTGTGTGCTCATGCTCGTGCTTGCTCTCTCCCTCTCTCTCTCTCTCTCCCCCTCCTCTCTATTTCTCTCTCTCTTCCCCTCTCTTCTCTCTCCTCTCTCTCCCTCTTCTCCCCACCCTCCCCCTGCCCCCTTCTCTCTGTTTTTAGTTGTAAATAAAATGATTACATCATGAATGACTTGCTGTGACCATCCAAGACCTCCTGCTAAATCTCTCCCCAAGCCAGCTGCCCCCTGCCTTGATTTCCTCCTCGAACGGAGGTCCTGTCTGTCCCTTAGGGCTCAGCTCCTCCCCGAGGCCATCCCAACCATGCCTCATGACCATGCCCCATTTGGGAAGGGATCTCTCCTTCCTCAGAATCGCAGATCTAGGGCTTGACGGACCTTACAGGCCCGTCAGGGGTGGGGGGGGGAAGGGACTTGTCTAAGGTTCCCCCAGCAGCGAGCATCAGATGCAGGAGATGAGCCAGGTCTTCTGACTCCAAAGCCCGAGTTCTTTTCCCTATACCACAGTGCCTCCTACTAGACTTCAAGACAGGAGATCAGGGTTCAAATCCTACCTCTGTTATTTACTACCTACGTGACTTTGGGGCTGCTTGTGACCTCAGTTTCCCTCTCTGTAAAAATGGAGTGTTAGGTTAGATGGGCTCTAAGGGTCCTTCCACCTCTAAACTTGGCAGCCCTTCTCCTATGTATTTGTCCTGTTTGATTTTGTCACAGATGTAGCCCTCGTGTCTATGGCTTATCTGCTGTATTAGACTATAAGCTTCCTCAGGGAAGGGACTGGCCGTCAATCTCCCCAGGCACCAGCAGAGGGCCGAGCTCAAGGGAGCTCCAGGACCACAGATTTAGGGATCTTTTTGTCCAACCGCTCCTAATCAACAAGTCTTTCTTGAGGGCCTACTATGTGCCAGACACTCCCCAAATCCAACAGTCCCTGCCAGCAGGGACCTTTCACTCTAGTGCTAAGAGAAGAGAAAACCGAGGTACCTCTCTGGCCAACTGACCAACCAGCAGCTATGCGAGCGGGGGACAGTCAAACCAGGTTTGAAAACTTGAGCAGAAAAATGGAGATAATAACTTTGCACTCAGCAGGCTAGGCCAATCACAAAAAGGCTCTAGACAGGCCACGGGGATGCAGAGAAAGGGACCAGGCTGGAGAGTGGATGGAAGAGCAGGCCACAGAAGGATTGGGTGAAGGGTACTTTGGCTGGAGAAGGGAAGGTGCAGGGGGTACATGATTGCTGTCTTCAGGTAGCATGAGGGAGGGATTAGCCTCGTTCAGCTTGGCCCTAGAGGGCACAACCAGAACCCACCGGTGGAAGTCATGAGGAAGGAAATACTTCCTAACCAGAGTGTCCCAAAGTGGAATGGACCTCTGGAGGGGTGGTGTCTCCCTCACTGGAGATCTCCAAGCAGTGAGCTGGATAGCCGCTGGTCAGGAGCTGTCGAAGGGAATTCTGTTTGGGCAGGGCTTAGAACCGGCGCCTTCCAGCTGTGGGCCCCACGGCGATGGCTGGCCTTGGCCCATCAGAAGCCGAGGGGAGGTAGGGAGAAGGACTAGCAGGTGTGAGGGGAGGCCCAGGTGAGGGGATCTTTGCTGGATTTCCAAAGAAGCTGCTGTCCCTGTTCCCCTTCCTCCAGCCTCCTGTCTTTAGTCAGGGAGGTGAGAAGAGTGTCTGGTCTACAACACAAATGGAGATTCTGTGAATCTAAGATTCTCATGCCCCTTCACAGATTACAGAACCACAGATGGAGAGCTGGAAGGGACCTGGACATCTGGCAGACGAGGAGACTAAGGCTCAGTAAAGCACAGATTCAAACTCCAGGTCCTCTGGCCTAGCGCTCAAAGCACTGAACCACACTGCCTCTGAAGACCAACTCCACCAAGCTTCTAGAAGGCCCTACCATGCGCGCCTCAGGGCAAACAGAGACGGACAAAGGACGGGAGGGAAGACGTTTCTGTCTTCAAGGAGCTTCAAGGCAGGAAGGGGTGGGGCCAAGTCACACACATAAACACATAAACTCAAGGCCCAGAGCGTGAAGGATCTGAGTCTAAGGTTCTCCAACCTTCCCGTGATCCTGAACTGTAGAGTGTGGTCTCCTTGACCAGGAAATCTGGGGTCCTCGGCAATCACTCTGGCTAGACCAATAGCTCCCATTTCTAATCTGTCCTCTTCCTGACAAAGACCGCTGAGAACACCGAGGCTAGTGGGCGAGGCAGGATTTGAACCCGGGTCTCCCGGCCTCGTTCATTGCTTCATACTTGTCTCTTAGGTTGCCCAGAATGCCATGGACATAGAGCTGTAAGTGACCTTGGAGGTCCTCTGACCCCCTTCATTTTACAGACGAGGAAACTGAGTCCTAGAGAGAGGAGTAACCTGTCCACTCTATTTTTTTTGGAGGGGGAGGCGGGGCAGTTGGGGTCAGGTGACTTGCTGCTAGTAAGTATGTCAAGCATCTGGGATCAGATTTGAACTCAGGTCCTCCTGACTCCAGGGCCAGTGTTCTACTCACTGCGCCACCTAGCTGCCCCCGACCTGTCCACTCCTGAACTATGACACAACACCCCGTCAGAATTGGCTTTTTTCAAATATTGACCCATTCTTTGGCCACTAAATCTACATCCCTGAGTCCTGTTCTGTTAGAAAATAGGGCATCTTCTGCCAAATTAATCTCTACAAATGCCTGTTTCTCTGCTCGGAAACTCCCAATGTTTCCTGTTGCCAACAGGATAAGCCTGGAGCTCCTGACCCTGGCATTCGATGCCCATGCCAATCTTCATTCCCATCACGTCCCCTTCACTTCCTTCCTTCTATCCACTGATTGCATGCCATGTTTCCTCCCCACTGGGCCTCTGCTCATGCCTTCTCTCACATGTGAAATGACATCCCATATTCTCCTTGGTTGCTTTTTGGTGCTGCTGGTGGTGATAAGCACCTTACCCGGCTGGGGGAGACCTTTGGGGCTCCCCACCCCTCCCACAGTGACCTGGGCTAGTCTGCGGGGGGGACCACGGGGAGCCCCATCCATCCAACCAGTGCCCAAGGCCAGAGTCGGGGGAGAGAGGGCAGGGGCCCGAGGTTACCTGCAGCAGCAGCCGTTTGGCCTTCGGGCCTCTTTTCCTACACCCGGATGCTCGATCTTTCTCCTCCCTGGGGGGCATGAGGCGGATGGAGGGAGAAAAGGAAAAACCAGTGATGGATACAGCAAGGAGCACATTAGCGTGTCACCTGAGCCCTTGGGCTGACTCTTGGGGCAGAAGGAATGCTGACCCCAAAGGCTCATCCCATCCAATGGCCTGCATTTTACAGAAGGGGAAACTGAGGCGGGAGGGCAGTACCACGCCCAATAACTGATGGCAGAAGTGGGACTAAAACCCAGGTCCTCAGGCCCCAACCCAAGGACTTCCCTGTCTGGGGACATCTCACTGTCACAGGCACCCTCCTGGATGGGACCCAGCACCAGGGCTCCCTGGGCCACTGGGGATTAGGGAAAGCCCAATTAAATTCTTCTTTAAAAGCCCCAAGGGAAGGACTTAACTTGGTCCAGTTACACCATTCTAGGGTGGAGGGACATGCAGGGGATGGAACAAGGAATGGGTGGCTTTGGGAGGTGGTGAGCTTCCCATCACTGGAGGTCTCCAAACAAAAGCCTAGATGACCACTTTGGGAGCGTGTTGTTGGGGAGTGCTTGTTCATTCAACAGACGTTTAGTAAGCACCTACTATGCACCTGGTGCTGGGGCACAAAGGCAAACATCAGATCCTTTCTACCCTCGAGGAGCTTACGATCTATTGGGTTGGGCTAGGAAGACTCTGGAGCCCTTTCCACCACAGAGGCTCTGAGTATCTTGTGGTGAATCTATTATGTAAGTTTTCTTTTTCCCTCTTCTCTCTCTGCCCTCCTCTCTCCTCTTTTTCCCTCTCTCCTTCTCTTTTTCTCTCCCTTCTTCTTCCTCCTTTTCTCTTCCTTTTTCTTTTTCCTTCCCTCCTTTCTCTTTTCTCTCCTTCTCTTTTTCCTTCCCTCTTTTTTCCTTCCTACCTCTCTTTCTTTTCCCCTTCCTCCTTCTCTCTCCCTCTCCATCCCTCCTTCTCTTTTTCCCTCCCTCCTTCTTTCTTTCTCTCCTTCTCTCTCTCCCTCCCTTCCTTCTCTTTCTCCCTCCCTCCTTTTTCCTCTCTTCCTCCCCTTCCCTTTCTCTCTCTTCTTTCTCTTTCCCCCTTCTCTCTCTCCATCCCTCCTTCTCTCTTTTCCCTCCCTCCTTCCCTCTCTTTCTCTCCCTCTTTCCCTTTTTCCTTTTCTTTCCCTCTTTTTTTTCTCTCCCTCCCTCCTCTTTCATTCCCTCTCTCCCACCCCCTCTCCTTCCTTTTCTCTCTCTTCTTTCTCTTTCCCCCTTCTTCTCTTCTCTCCATCCCTCCTTCTGTTTTTCCCTCCCTCCTTCCTTCTCTTTCTCTCTTTTCTTCCTTCTCTTTCCCTCTCTCCTTCTCTTTTTCTCTCCCTCCCCTCTCTTTCCTTGCCTCTCTCTCCCTCCCCCTCTGCTTCCCTTTCTCTTCCTCCTCCCTCTCTCTCTCTCTCCCCCCCTGTGTCTCTCTCTCTCTGTGTCTCTCTCTCTCTGTCTCTCTCTGTCTCTCTCTGTCTCTCTCTCTCTCTCCCCCTCCCCTCCCTATCTCCCATTCTTTCTCTTCTGCCCTCCCCCAATTTATCAATTTTAAGAAACCTTGATTCTGCCTGAAGCCTCAGGAGGACACGCCCTGCCGCTGCCCTCGGAGAGCTTGTGATCATGAGCAGCCGGTGTAGCCAGAGTCTCCAGACTCGGCTAATGGAGAACAGACACAGCCCTCTCGCAGGCCAGGGACGAACAAGGAGCCGGCAGAGCCCCGGGGGCTGGGAAGGGGCGAGCCCACAACCTCACAACAGCCGCCTGGCAGCTGTTGGGGTAGACAGAATGAAACTTGGAGGGGCCGGGATGGGGGCATTGAAGGGGAGTGGAGGAAAGAGGCCCATCAGGGGGCTTGGAACACTCTGTCCTGCCGTCAGGCGCAGGCCGGCCCTACCAAGACCCCTGGGTTCTAGTGTGGGATCTGTGAGGACTGCCAAGGTGACCCTGAGAAAGTAAATCCACCTTCTGGGTCTAAAACAGTCAGTATGTACAAAGATGTCTTAGCTAGAAAACGCCTTTGAGCTGGCCTGTCAGTCTCCTAAGTACCTGTACAGGGTCCGGAGTCGGAGGGGACCGGATGACCCGAGGTCCCTTCCAGCTCCAGACACAGGATCCTTTCACCGGGAAGGTAGGGGACTATGGGTGCCAAATGTTGCGTACACCACCGGATGCCACCACTGTCTGTTGTTAAGGGTGAGACAGTTGTTGGGGGTCTGAGAAATGCTCTGAACAGAAGAAACTCCAAACTTTGGAGTCTGAGGACCTGGGTTCAAGTCTTGCCTCTGCTACACACCACTTGCAACACCTCGGGAAAGCCAGAGACTTTTGGGGCTTCAGTTTCCTTCTCTGTAAAATGGACTGGCCCAAATGTTCCCTAATGCTAGGATCTACTGCATCGGATCCTTAGTACAGCAGAATAAATCCCAGACTTGGAGTCAGAAGACTCAGGTTCAAATCCTGCCTCAGAGACTTACTAGCTGTGTGACCTTTGCCGAGTCATATGACCTCTCTAGGCATCAGGTTCCTCTAGACCAGGTGGCCTCTGGGGGCCTTCCACCTCCAGATCTATGCTCCATGGCCTTGGACACACCACTTAGCCATTCTGAACCTCAGTATCTCTCACCTATAAAGTGGGGACAAGAATCCCCGACCCTCCCAACCTCTCAGGAATCCGAAGACAGGAGCACACTCTGAAAAGTGCAAAGCACTCTGGGAGCGGCCCTGGGGCTGGGAGGGGAGCCCCAGGTCCATGGAGGGGGGTGAGGGCAGCCCAAGGTCAAGATCAAGGTCTCAATGATCCAGCTGGGCTGGGGCAGCCCTCATGAAGGGGGTGGCTCCAGGCCACAGAAGAAGGGATCTGAGCTGCTGTTTGTCAGCCTCCATCTGGGGCCCAGCTTGGAAAAAGCCCCCGACGCCAGGAGCTTGGGCCTCCAAAGGCTCAGCACATTCCCAGACAGACATGCCCCAGCTGCAAGCCTGCCCAACGTCTGCTCCCAGCTCAGCCCACCGGGCCGGAGAGTCTCCCAAGGGACCGCAGGGCACGGCTGCAGTGGTGGAAGCGGCTGAGGAGGTGGAGGCCGGGAGAGAGCAGCCTCCCCAGCAGCCGCCCTCAGCCCTGGCCCCTCTCTGCGGCCCCTTAGGTAAACAAGCCTTGTATGCCCCGAGCTGGGCTGCCCCACCCCCACCCCGTCAGCACCACGATGTCCCCTTCCCCGCACGAACTCCGTGTTCCAGCTGATGCAAGCAAGCTGTGCTGCCTTGTTCTCAGCCTGCCTTCTTGTGTGAGTGTGAGTGCAAAAGGGTGTGTCTGTGTACGTGTGAGTACACCATGGGAATGTCTTAGGTGTGAACGTGTGCACTGCGTGTGTAAGCATGAGTACGTCACGTGTGAATGAAAGCATCTGTGCATGTGTATTTGTGTATGTATTGTGTGTGCCAATGAAAGCATCTGTGTGAGTATGTGCATGTCAGTGTGAGTGTGTGAGTGTGTGGAAGGGTGTATGTGTTGTGAGTGTGAGTGCATATGTATGAGTGTGTATGTGTTTGAGTGCATTGTGTGTAAGGGTGTGCATATGAGTGTAAGAGTGTGTCTGAGTGTGTGTGTGGGTGACGATGTTTGAGTACGTGTATTATGTTGGTGTGTCAGTGTGTATTAGTGTGTGAATGTGTATTATGTGTGAGTATGAGGTATTGTGTGAGTCAATATTGTGTGTGTTGTATGTGATTGTGTATGTGAGTGCATATGAGTGTATATGTGTGTGTGTCCGTCCAAGTGTGAGTGCAAGAGTATGAATGTGTATACGTGTGTTGTGTGAGTGTATATTTTGTACATGAGTGTAAGAGTTATGTGTGTGTGAATGTGTGTGAGTGTGAGAGTGTGTGTATGTGTATCGCGGCTTGGAATCCAGGGCTGAGCCCAGATCTGTGTCCCCAGCACTGCCCCCACTCCCATCAGCCAGAAGCCCTCATTTCCTTTGAGGCTTAGCTCAGTGAAGGCCAGGCAGCAGCAGAAAGAATTCTGGGTTTGGCGTCAGAGGGCCTGGGTTCAAATCTCGACTCTTGAACTGTCTGGGCCAGTTTCCTCCTCTGTACAGGGAGGGGCCTCTTAGGGCCCTTCCAGATTCAGTCCTAGCCTCCTGCCTGTGTGGCCCTGGGTCTCAGTTTCCTCATCTGTAAAATCGCCTCTCAGGTCTCCCCCAGCTCTGATCCTTCGCTCCTATTGTAAAAAGGGACATCACGGCAAATCTATGAGTCAGGTTCAAAACCTGGGCCTGCCAGTTCCTCCCTGTGTGACTTCAGGCGAATCACTCGCGCCTTCAGGGAAGCCCGTTTCCTCCCCTATAAGATGAAGGAGTCGTTTGAGGGCCCTCTCAGACCTCTGATCCCAACATGCTGCTTCCTCCAGGGAGTCTTCCCTTCTTTGCAGGTTTCTCTTGGGCCTTGCTTTCCACCTGGGAAGAATATACTGCCTGATCACCTGGATGGGGGCCTCAGGAGAGCCTTCATCTAGGTTTTAAATGAGCCAAATCAAGGAGGTCTAAACTCAGACATAAAAAGAACATTTCCCCAAAAGGGGCAGCCCCCTCACCTCCAGGATGCCCTAGGTTTCTTTGTTCATGTTATTTTTAATGGGACATCGATAGCTTGGCAGAGAGGCTGGGGGTGGGGTGGAGGGGATCCAGAAACAGACTCTCTGCTGAAAACTGGCCCAACATGCTGTGTGCTTACAATGGCCAGGCTTGGCCCCAAAGAGCGAAAGAGAAAATGGCCTCCCTTCCCTTCTTTGCAGAGGTGGGGGTCTATGGATGCAGAACATGGCATACGCCACTCAAGCAATGCTTCAGCGAGTTTCCCTGAGCTATTTTCCCTTCCTCATTGTCTTTTGTATCCCCTGTCACTGGGGATGGTTTTCTATGGGAGAAGAATTGAGAAATAAAGGTGACATGAAACCAAAAGATACCAATTAAAATAATATAAAGTAATGTGAAAATGAGTTAGAAATGGAAATAAAAGACTCTGTTAAACTACAAGGCAATGGAACATCAGATTTGATTTATACCACATTTTCTGGACCATCTGCTGCAGATGAGGCCCCCTTGTGAACATCTGGGGACCGTCTGTCTGCCCTCCTGGCCTCTGAGTATGTGTGTGTGTGTGTGTGTGTGTGTGTGTGTGTGTGTGTGAGAACGTGTGTATGTGTGAATGAATGAATACATGTGTGTGTGTATGAGTGAATGAGTATATGTGTGTGTATGAGAACGTGTGTATGTATAAGTGAATGAGGGTATATATACGTGTATGTGAGCATGTGTAAGCGTATAAGTACGTCAGTATATGTGTGCACAAGTGCACACGCATATGTGTGTGTGTGTGTGTGTGTGTGTGTGTGTGTGTGTGTGGCCAGTCTCCATCCCGTTCCATCCTCCTTTCCTGGTCTCCGTACGGTGCCTATCCTAGCACGGTGCTGGGCAAATGTTTGTGAACGGAAGAGAATGATACTTTGTTCTCTTCAAGTGAAAGGCCAAGGTGAACATAGCTTAAAAAAAAAAAGGTCAATTGACAGGTTTGCCGGGAAGCCAAGGCACAGGGACAGGGGGTGTCTAGACCAAGGCAATCTAAGAGGTGGGAAAGTTCACCCTCAGTGGCATGACTGGAAGCTCCTGAGGGCAGACTGTCTCCTTGGGTCTCTGTAGCCCCAGGGACGGCAAAAGCTTCCCAATGCTTGTCCATAACCTTATTCAGGCTGGAGTCCTTCTACAAAGGGGGAGACGAGGGGGTACAAGCTTGGCCAAGGTCAGGGCCCTAACCAGGACTACAGATATAGACTCTTTCCCCTTTGCTCCTGTGTGTCCTGGCTACTTAGCCACAAGCAGGGTGAGGCCAAGGCCAAGGTCATAAAAGCGTCAGGGAAGCTGACTTCAGTAACATAGAACACCCTAATGTTCTGAGTTCCCCCATCAGAGATGGGCCACTGAGCCAGCTGGAGGGAATCCTCCCTTGCTGGAGGTCAGAGAGGGATTCCTACCCCTGAGATGGCCCCTGCCTACCTTGGCGTTATAGGCCTGGGACTTCAGCTCCCTGGGCTTCCTCAGTTTCCCCTTCTGGATGACAGAGTAGGACCAAGCCATAGGACTCTAGCTTTTGAACTGAGACCTTAGGGATGATCTATCTACCTCCCTCCTTTTGCAGAGAGGGAAACTGAGACCCAGAGAAGTCATGGGACTTGACCAGGTGGGAGTAAGAGAGTTTTCAGACTTGAACTGAGGTTCTATGACTCCAAATTCCACACAACAGCTTCTGCTCTGTGACTTCTCCCTGCTCGGACCTCAGCTCTAAGTCCTCTCCAGCTCTGACAACTTATACATCTGTGAGCTAGGAGGGACCTTAGAGGTCAAGTAGTCCAATCTCCCCATTTTACACACAAAAAGACCCAGGCCCAGGGAAGAAGCAGCCAGCCCAAGTCATGCATCCAGACTGAACTGGAGCCTGAGTTTCATTACTCTCAGACTGGTGCTTCTTGCCTTTAAAGATCACAATATTCTAGGAACTATTTACCACAACCATGACTTAAAAAAAAAAAACAACCAAAAACTTATTGTGTTTATATCACTTTCCTCTGCAGGAAAATTCAGGCACAGGGACCCTAGGGGTCTGGACCAATGCAGAATAATGGGTCAGGGATCTGGGAAACAGCACCCATAGGGATCATCTCTAGGTAGATGACTCTAAGCTGCTTGAGGGCAGGGATGTCCTCAGGTTCTGTCAGAACCTGAACTCGAGTCTCCTGACTCCCAAGCAAGTGCTCATTCCCCTACAGGGGGTTGGGAGTGGTAGTGGAATGATCTCTCACTGATATAAGAATATTCCTGCCTTAGTCTATACAGGTAAACTGAGGCAAATTTACAGGAAATAGGAAGGCAGAGTGCTCCCCAGGATAGGCACAAGTTGCTTGGGTCACTGGTTGGCCCTCAATCGGATACCCCTTGTTCTGCTGCTCATATTTTCATAGGCATGAGCTGTATGCCCAACAAGACTGAAGCACTCTCTTCTTTCCAAATCTGCTGAAATCATGACCTTTCTTTACAGTCCCACTTGGATGCCAACTCCTCCATGAAGCCTGCCTGGATTCCACCCTAACCCTCAGTTGTCCCTGACCTTTTCTGTCCCTCCGTTGCCCACGCCTGGGCCCATGTTGCATGGACTCCCCACAAAGGGCAGATCCCCTGCCATTTTTCACCTCAGTATCCCCAGGGCTTGGCACATAGTAGGTGCTTCATAAATGCTGGCAGAAATGATTCCTCTGTGGGCTTGATGAGAGCAGGAACCTTGCCTGGGGCCCCTCTGTACTCTCAGGCTGAGCATAAGGACAGAGGCTCAGGAAATGCTCGGGAACAGTGGCATGGGCCCCCTCCCCTACCAGCAGGGAAAACAAAGGGCCCACTTACTTCTCCTCATACGCCATGACAAGGCGGGGGTCCAGGATGTGCTCCTCTGGCTCCCACGTGCTGTACCTGGGGAAAGATATGAAAGGTGACCCTGGTCAGTGGCATCAAGAGGAGGCCACTCTGGGGAAGGGAACACCCTGGCCACGGTGGGCATGGCTCTGCTCTCCTGCCTTCCCTGCCCAGAGACACCTTCTTACCCCCCTGGGGCACCCCCTCCCTGCTCTTTCCTTCTCTCCTGCCTGAGCATGAGGTTTGACAATGGTTCATGCAGCAGCCTTCAAGGCTCCCTGGAAATCTGACTCCTCCGTGAAGCCTCCAGGCTGGGAGAGATCTCATAACACTCACAGCCCGCCTGTGCTACTTAGCATGGCCTATGTTTGTATCAAGATTGCTCATGGAGTGTGTCAAAGCCTTATGCTAGACTGGAAGGTTCCTGAGGGTTAATACTGGGTAGAGAATCCTGGGCAAGTCAGTTTGGTCCCTTTGGGTTTTAATGTCTTCACCCTTAAAAAAGAAGGGGTTAGTGTAAGTGATAATTAAGGTCCCTCCCAGCCCTTCCATCCCCTATTCTCAGGCCCCTCCCAGCCCTGCCATCCCCTGTTCTCAGGCCCCTCCCAGCCCTGCCATCCCCTGTTCTCAGGCCCCTCCCAGCCCTGCCATCCCCTGTTCTCAGGCCCCTCCCAGCCCTGCCATCCCCTGTTCTCAGGCCCCTCCCAGCCCTGCCATCCCCTGTTCTCAGGCCCCTCCTACCCCTGCCATCCCCTGTTCTCAGGCCCCTCCTACCCCTGCCATCCCCTGTTCTCAGGCCCCTCCCACCCCTGCCATCCCCTGTTCTCAGGCCCCTCCTACTTGGTCCCTCTCACACCTTTTCCACATTCTTTCCTGAATCACAGTTACAAGCCCACCCCCACCAGCAGGCTCCCTATCGGCCAAAAATAGCATTTCTCCCACTATTTCCTACCACAGGGAGCCTGGGGCCTCTCCCAGGTAAGTCATTCAACACCTGCTGGTTGAATGAACCTTCCTCTTGCATGAGGAAGTGGAGAAAGCTTTGGGTCTGGACTGGGAAGGACCCGGTTTGAAATGCAGTTGTGACAATTCCTAGCTTTGTGACTCGAGTTTCCTCTTCTGTAAGAGAGCTCATGATACATACACTCTGTGCCTCGGTGGGTGCTTTGTGACAGCCTATAACTTGCTGGACAGTGACAGCCCTGATCCTGAGGACAAATGAGGACCCCTTCTGGCCATCCCTGATCCAGGGATGGGCCTTGGGGCACAAGGAGACGCGGTCTTGGAGATGGACGATATGGGAATTGGTTTTGTTCGGCTGCACGTTTGTTTTCAGGAATTTTTGTAAAATTTCAAAAGTCAGAATTTTGATGTTAGTTTTGGGGGGGGTTGGTTTGTGTTTTTTAACCTTTAATCTTCTTTCTTATCTGGGCTGCCTCTCTAGGAGGGGCTGCGAAATGGAACTGATGAAAAACACGCAGTCAATAAGATTTTTTAAAGAGCTTTATAAACCTTCCTGAACTTTAGAAACACGAGCACCTGAGCACCTGTTCTTGTGGCTGTGATTCCAAGTCTGCAATGCACTCGACAAACGTTATCTGCAAGTCACTACAACCCTCAGAGGTAGGTACTCTAGGTATGTGCCCACTGTACAGATGCGCAAACTGAGGCTCAGAGAGTTAAGGTGATTTGTTCATGTTCCCACAGAAGGGAAGGGTCTGAGGCAGGATTTGAAGTCAGGTCGTCCTGGGTCCAGGTACATTATGCCCTGCCCCATACCACATTGCTCCTCAGAATCAAGCCAGGACAGAGGTAAAAAGGACCCCAGAGGCCATCTAGCCCAATTCTCTCAGTTCATAGATATGGAGATGCATGCCTAGGGAGGGAGGTGACTTCCTCAGCCTCTTTCCTCTTTTGTACAAGGCAATCTTAAAACATATTGGGGGCTGGGAAGATGCTATCTGGGAGAAGATGGGGGGGGGGGACACCTAGGATCCTGATCTGGACTGGCTTCCTGCAGAATGTCGGGCCAGGAAAGGCCTCAAAACAGGGGATGTCAGAGCGGGAAGGGAGCTTAGAATAGGGAGTGTCAGGATTGGGAGGAAGCTTTAGAACAGGACATGTCAGAGCTGGGAGGGGCCTTAGAACAGGGAATGTCAGAGCTGAGAGGGAGCTTAGAACAGGACATGTCAGAGCTGGGAGGGGCCTTAGAACAGGGAATGTCAGAGCTGAGAGGGAGCTTAGAACAGGGGATGTCAGAGCTGGGAGGGGCCTTAGAATAGGAGATGTCAAAGCTGGGGAGGGGGCGAAGTCCTCAGGGATTATCTAGTCATCCAGCCCTTTTGCAGAGGAGGAACATAGGCCCAGAGGGCCCATGAGTTGCCCAAAGGTTAACTCCGGCAGAAAATATTAACTTTTTCCAAGTTCTGCAGAGGAGGGGACGGGCTGAAACAAGCAGGATGAGTCAGCTGTGGAGGCCTGGATTCTCTCACCTCCCCCCCAGCCTTTCATCCATGCCCTTGGCCTCCCCCCCCCCGGGGGGGGTCTTTTCTTTGGTGGGGGTGAGGATCAAACGGGATCATATTTGTAAAGCACTTAGCACGGTGCCAGGCACATCCTATGTGCTTCATAACTTTGTGCTCCCTTTGGGGGATGTGGGGAATGGGCCAGGAAGGGGAGGAATTGGTGAGACTGGCCAGCAACTCAGCAAAACATTGACTGAGCTCTCTATGAGGAGGTGGTGGTGGTGGTGGGGCTGGTTATCCAGTGACTTGCAGGAGGGGGATGGGGAGGCCACTGGGAGTAGAGAAAAGACCACTGAGCACCCGACTGCAAGTGTGGACTCTGCCAGGGACTTCCTGGGTGACTGTGGGTGAGTTACTTTTTCTCCCTGGGCCTCAGTTCCTCCAGCTATAAAATAAGGAAGCTGGACGAGATAATCTCTAAGGCCTCTCAGCTTAGACATACCCTGTTCTAAGGCCCCCCCCCCCAACTTTAATATCTCATGTTCCAAAGCCTCTCCCAGGTCTGACATCCCATGTTCCAAAACTTCTCCCAGGTCTTCCATCCCATGTCCTAAAGCTTCTCCCAGGTCTGACATTCCATGTTCCAAAGCTTCTCCCAGGTCTGACATCCCAAGTCCAAAAGCTTCTCCCAGGTCTGACATCCCATGTCCAAAAGCTTCTCCCAGATCTGATATCCCATGTTCCAAAGCTTCTCCCAGGTCTTCCATCCCATATTCTAATGGCTCTCCCAGATCTGACATTACATGTTCCAAAGCTTCTCCCAGATCTGACATCCCCTGTTCCAAAGCTTCTCCCAGGTCTGACATCCCAAGTCCAAAAGCTTCTCCCAGATCTGATATCCCCTGTTCCAAAGCTTCTCCCAGGTCTTTCATCCCATATTCTAATGGCTCTCCCAGATCTGACATTACATGTTCCAAAGCTTCTCCCAGATCTGACATCCCCTGTTCCAAAGCTTCTCACAGGTCTGACATCCCATATCCAAAAGCTTCTCCCAGATCTGACATCCCATGTTCCAAAGCTTCTCCCAGATCTGATATCCCATGTTCCAAAGCTTCTCCCAGGTCTTCCATCCCATATTCTAATGGCTCTCCCAGATCTGACATCCCATGTTCCAAAGCTTCTTCCAGATCTGATATCCCATGTTCCAAAGCTTCTCCCAGGTCTGACATCTCATGTCCTAAAGCTTCTCCCAGATCTGACATCCCATGTTCCAAAGCCTCTCCTACCTGTGACATCCTATATTCTAATGGCTCTCCCAGATCTGATATCCCATGTTCTAATGGCTCTGCAGGTCAGAACCCCTCTGGAGCATGGTGGGCAGGGGGCAGCCTCCTGAACACAGACAAAGCATGAAATCCTATGGGGCATCACCTGGCGGTTTGACAGATCTGAGTAGGGAGATGGGACGGGGTGGGGGGAGGCTGCATCAGGCTCTGTGATGGAGGGCGTGGGAGAAGCTGAGCAGCCGGAAAACAGCAGGCCATGTGACCTGGGCTCCCTCCGGGCTCCTCCTTCTCCCCCTCCCCACCTCTGGAAGGAACTTGTAAACAAGCATGCTAGGGAGCTGACTCAGAGCCTAGCCTGGCACTCATGCCAGCTAACAGGAGGGGGGAGGAGGGCACACTCAGTGCAGCCTCAGCCCCTCCCCCATGGGGGGGGCGCTTGATGGGGACAGGACAGAGGCGCTGTCAGCACTCTTGGAGCGGGGGTGGGGTGGGGTGGGGGCATTGAGACCCATCCCTTTATGCTGCCGAGGGTGAAAGGGCAGAGACATTCACTAACTGATCTGGTCAGACCCGGGATAGCGGAGCCAGACTTCTGGCTAGCTTTCTACTGCGCCCACGTCCCCTTACAACGAGCTCAGCTCAGCAGGATGGGAGAGAGCCCTGCAGCCTACCCTTTGGAAGGGCCACCTCTGACCCTCCCTTACTATGTCATCCCCAGGGAAGCTCCTTTCCCCAATCTGGGCCTCAGTTTCCTCATCTGCAAAGTTAGTGGCTTAGCCTAGATACCTTCTAAGGTCTCTTCCAGCTCTAGACCCAACATCCTGCCATGAAGTCCAAACTTCTTATCCTGGCATTCAAGGCCCTGCACAAAATGACTCCCCCCCCCCCCACCCCGCCCCAGCTTTCTAGCTTCCCTTCACATGCTCCGGAGGGACCTTGGAGGTCATCTAGTCCAGCTTGTACCTCAAAGAAATGCCTGCTCTGCCTTCACTGATAAGTGGTCATCTAGCCGTTACTTGAAGATGGTCAGTAGCAGGGGGCCTTATGAGGTGCCCTATCCCACTTTGGGACAGTTCTCATTGTTGGAAACCTGGCTGGGAAATGGAGAACAGATTCAGGCCCATTATAATGAACCTAAATCTGCTTCCTGCAGCTTCCTCCCAGGGGTCCTAGATCTGCCCTGAGGGATCAAATGAGGCTCTCTCCTGAATGACTGTTCGTCAGTACTGGAAGATGGAGATCATGCCCCTCCCCATCCCCGGCCCTCCAAGTACCCCCTTCTTCAGGTGAAGAGTTTCGAGGACCTTCACCATCCTGGCAGAGGGTTAATTAATCCATGTTTCCATGTTTGTGCTCTGTCCCTCAACTCTTGCCTTCACTTTCCCACCTCAGGGACTTTGTCACTGAGGTGCCCTACACCTGGAGTGCCTTCTTATTTTTTTTAGCTATTTAATTAATTTATTGGTTAACTGATTATATCATTGACACTGGAGTGCCTTCTGTACCTTGTGGCCTGATCCTCCACTTGTTAAAATCATTCAAGGACAAGCCCAAGTGCTGCTTCTTCCATATTCAGAGGGATTGTGGGAGCCTAGATTTAGAGCTAGAAAGACCTCAGAGGCCACTGAATTCCAAGGAGACTGAGGAGGGGGGGAATTGACATCACACAGGTAGCAAGTCACAAGCCCAGCTCCGAGCCCAGGTCTACTAACTCTAAATGAAGGGTGCTTTCCACTGAGGGTCAGGACCTGCAGCCCAGGAGATCCTGCCTTCCTGCTCTCTGGCTGCTGGAAAAGTGCTGGGCATATACACAGACAGCTGGCCAGGGCTCGCTCAGGACAGGCTCCTGGGGCAGCCACATCTCAACGAGGAGAGGGGAATGCCCTCCAGCCTGGAATGTGGGATGGGGGCTCGCCCACCCTGGGGCCCCTCCAGAACCTCCACCCTTGATGCTGTCACCTCTCGAGAGAGTCCTTGTCCCCTTCTGGTCCTGAGGGCCAGGAAAGGTCCCCCCAATTCAGAATCACCAATCCAGGACAGGCACCTGTGGCTGCTGCCCTGCTGGACAGTTCTCTTCCAGGATTTCCAGGAAAAAGGACAGAGTTCGTCTAATGGCAGCTAGGGGCGCCACGATGCACAGAGTGCTCAGCCTGGCGTCTGGAAGTCCTAACTTCAACTTCTGCCTCAGACATGTACTAGCTGTGTGATCCTGGGCACTGAACTGCTTTCTGCCTCAGTTTCCTTAATTGTAAAATGGGAATCATAACCGCATCTACCTCCTGGGGTTGTCGTGAGGATCAATGAAAGAATATTTGTAAAGCGCTTAGCAAAGTACCTGGCACACAGTAAAGCCTTAGAAGTGCCTGTCCCCTTCCCTTTTCTCCTCGGAAATCTTTATCATGGATCCTGTTCATTTCCATCAGCAAAGGTATCAAACTTGCCTCTACCAAAACTCCCCAGCTGTGTCATTGGATGTCATTAGAAAATGTTTAACAAAATGGATAAAAATATAACAAAGCATAGGTAATGTTAGTTTGTGGTTTTCTAAGTGTATGTGCAGCTGGTTTTATTTGAGTTTGATACCACTCAGTACTTGTTAGTGCCCCCGGACCTAAGCACACAGTAAGTGCTTAATAAATGCTTAATCTCTCCTTCCCTGCTTCAGCAACACAATTTTCCTTACTGTAGGGGCTCCAGCTGTCTGGGAGCCAAGAAAAGACAAGATAAGACAAGCCTAGCAAAGATGGGCTTTGATAGAAAGCAATCCAATCCAACATACATTTATTAAGCACTTACTATGTTCTAGGTTGCTGGGGATACAGAAGCAATGGAAAAATAGTCCCCCCTTTCAGGGAGTTTACATTCTACTGGAGCTGATGGACTGGAAAGAAACACTGGACTCAGAGTCAAAAGACCTGAGTTTGAATCCCCATGCTGCTGCTCACTATCCGCATGAGCTTGGACAAGCAGCTTCTACCTCTCGGCCTCAGTCTCCTTCTCTGTAAGATGGGACAGGCTGTATTAGACTATCTCTAAGGTCCCTTCCAGCCCTACAGTGCATGCCCCTTTGGAAAGGTGATGGGATGTTAGATGGGGCCCCCAGATTGGGTTTTCCCGGCTTCTCTCACAAGGGAAGATTCATGAAAGTGGGGGGAGGGGTGGAGAGAAGGGGGGTCCTACCTGGAAATGACTGGCACAAACACAAAAATAAAACTTTTCAAAAAATCCCATGAGGTCAGGTGGGCTCCCTGAGGGCAGAGTCTGGCTTTTGTAACTCCAGTACTTGACAGAGACTGTTGTTTAGCGGTGTCCAACTCTTTGGAACCCCATTTCGGGCTTTCTTGGCAGAGATACTGGAATGGTTTGCCATTTCTTTCTCATCTTACAGATGAGGAAACTGAAGCAGACAAGGTAAAGTGACTTGCCCAGGGTCACCCAACTAGTAAGTGTCTGAGGCCACATTTGAATTCAGGAAGATGAGTCTTCCTGACTTCAGGTCTGGTGCTCTATTCCCCTACAGCACCACCTAGCTGCAAGCCTGGCACATAGTAGGTGATTAATAAATGCCTGCCTGGGTGTCCTCCTCTGGGCCCTCCTGGAAGCCCAGGCCACCCAGTCCCTGCCCTGGGCAAGGCGGGGCAGGTCCAAGGGAAGTTTCTGCTCTCTCTCCAAAGGAACTGTTTGGAATAACTGTTTCCTGTGTGCCAGCTCCTCCTCCAAGCTTTCTGGTCCCCGAGTCCTGTAGCCTGGGCAGCCCAGACCTCAAAGAGGACCAGGGCAAGCAAATGGAGAGGGGGTAGGGGAGAGAGGGAGGCACTGGGGGGAGGAGAGAAACCCATTTTCCTCACCCCGCCTCTAGCTGCTTGCTACCACTCCTTTCCCCTGGAAACTACTTTGTATAAACTTTGTGTTTACTTAGCTGTGGCCACACTGGAACTCTGGCCCTTCCCCAAGGAAGCGTTTATACCATGAAGTCATTTATCTTCGTAGGGATTAGACAGCTCCGGGCAGGAACAGGGAAACCCCCTGTCTTACACTGACTGTGAAGGATGTGTGACCTTGGACAAATCATTTTACTTGCCCAGTCTCATTTTCTTCCTCTGTAAAATGAGAGGCTTGGGCCGGATGCCTGAGTGTAGGGGCTGGACACGTAATCATGTGGCATAGGGAACTAACCCCCGGAAGCAGAACCTCCCTCTACCAATGCAGGCTGGTGCCTTCCTCTCAACTTACAGTCCTGGTGAATTGCCTGGGGGCGGCGAAAAGTTCAGTGACTTCTCCAGGGTCACACAGCCAGGATGGGTCACATGCGGAATTTGAACCCAGATCTTCCTGACCTATGCTAGCTCTCCAGAGCATGGTATACACTTAATAAACATTTACTAAATGAGATGCTGGGATGGGTTGAGTGGGAAGGGCTTGCCATCTCCTGGTTACAAGAATAGAAGGACTTTGCAGAGGTGGGGGTCGGGGGGCATATCCTGTCAGCTCCAGATAGTGTGTTGGATAGTTTTTGCAGAATTACCTTTTTTCCTTTCTCTTCTTATTTTTTACACAGGATTTGGCTCTTTATAGGGGAAAGTGGGAAATGGAAGAGAATTAACATTTATTAAGCAACTACTCTGTTCTAGGCACTTTACAAATAAGATCTTGCCCCAGGAGGGAGGTCCTACCATTATCCCCGTTTTATGGCTGAGGAAACTGAGGCAAACAGTGACTTTCCCAGGGACATGCAGCTACTAAGTGTCTGAGGCTGAATTTGAACATGGGTTTCCCAACTATCCACTGAACCACCTAGTTCTTTGGGGCAGGGATGTGGTGGGAAATAAAAAGGATGCACGAACTAAAGAAATCAATTTTAAAAACCCTTTAAAATTGCCTGTCAAAATCCTCTTTCTTCAAGAATGTTGTTGTCGGGAAGACCTGAGTTCAAATCCTGCTTTGGACGATTCCTAGCTGTAACCCTAGGCAGGCTGCCTAACTTCTGTTTTCCTCAATTTTCTTCCTCTGTAAGATGGGGGTGATGCCTCCCAGGGCTGTTGAAAGGATCAAATGAGCTAATATTTGTAAACCACTTTGTAAATTGTAAAGCGCTACGGGAGTGTTATTCCTGTTGTGAAGGGCCCAACCCCTCCAGGAAGCATTCTGGGATCTCTACTTGGATCCTGCTCATATCTGTGTGCCAGCCGGACTAGACCGGCAGCTCTCCGAGGGCAGGCCTACGTCTTCTTCCTCTTTGTACCCGTAGGGCTTTGCAGTGAGCCGGGTGATGCATATATAAGAGGCAGGGAGGGGAAGGGAAGAAGTGGGGGGTGGAGGGGAGTCCTTGGCGGCCAGGGCTCAGTCTGGGGCGGGGCTGGTATTGTTACTTCGACAGACAGACGGATGGACAGACAAACACACAAACAAGTCTTACTTTGGGGGCCATCCTTTCCACTTGACCAAGTATTCCACTTTACCCTGGGAAAAGAGAGAGAGAGAGAGAGAGAGAGACAGGAGCGGGGGGCAGAGAGAACACACGGTGAGCCCTAAATCGGAGCCACTCGTCCTTGGCCAAATGGGTCCAATGGGTGGGGCTGAGAGAGGGCTGGACCCAGGCTCCCGGATCAACAGTGCCCAGAGGGTCAGCACACCATCACTGGACCAGCCTGTAGAGGGCAGGGAGCTCCTCCAGCTCTGGCCTGAGCAGCCCAAGGACTCCCACACCCGCCCCCAGTGTTGCCCTGGGCCACCCTAAGCTTCCCCAGGCCAGGAAAGAGCCTTGGGATGAAAGTATCCATTCTCCAGCTCCTCCAAAACTATTTGTAAAAACTTTCATTTTTTTGAAGTTCTAACAGAAGACAACTCCTTCTTGGGCGATGTCCCCTCCCCTGATCCCATTAGCACCAAACTCGGCTCTTGGGGAAGTGATGGGTGGAGAAGCTGGGGGCTAGAACTTTAGGGGGCCCCACCTGTGGTCTGGGTCTCAATCCCCCATTCCTGTACAAGAGGCAGTGATGGAAAGAGCCGGGGCTTGGCCCCTGAAGGGCTCCATTCAGTAGCTGAGTCTAGGAATCACTTAACTCCTGGGGACGCCTCAGTTTTCTCATCTCTAAAATGTGACTATAGTCACGCTTGTAGATGGCCATGAGTTCTCTGTAAGGGAAGTGGTCTATTCACTGGAGCTGCAAGGGACCATCTAGTCCAATTCTCTCATTTCACAGATGGGGAAACTGAGGTCAAGTCCGAGCTCTCGGGCTAGGAGTAACCTCGGACGCCATTTAATCCAACCCCCTTCATTTCTACAGATGAGGAAACTGAGTCCCAAAGAGATTAAGTGATTTGCCCAAGGTCACCTAGGAAATAAATCGCTGAGCCAGGATTTGAACCCAGATCCAAATCTAGTTACTACACGGTGTGTGTATACATTAACAAAGATTTATGTTAATACATACAGAAAAGGAGTGACTGTAGCTTATAGTGGTGAGCCAGCCTCTGAGTCACAAGACCTGGCTTCCAGTTCCACCTTTATAGATTTCATGACCTTGGCAAGTCACTCGAAGCTCCAAGAGTCACCAGGTAACTTTGTAAGACTAAGTTACTGAGGAGTGGCCCGTGGCTCCTGTGAAGGGAACTGCTAGGCTGGGAGTTCCCCATGAAATTAAAGTCATAGAGCCCGAAAAGAGAGGTGTCCACGGCCACCTGGAGAGTTCCTGGCTCCAAGGGGGTGGAGAGGTAACAGAAATTCCAGTGGTCTCCTTAACAGCTAAATTACGATGATCCGCCTTCTTTAAGGTGGAGCTAGGGGACCTAGATGGAGTTCGACCGTTGGCTTGGTTTAACCTCTCGGGGCTCCTCCGCCAGACGGGGCTCTGTTAGCTCAGAATCTGATACGGACTCAATGAAGAGCCGAAGGTTTGCTGGCCTCTGTCTTCGTCCCCCTCGAATAATGAATGCTTGATGGCTAACTGCCTTGCTGTCTACTCTGGAGAACTGGGCACGGCTATCCCTCTCCCTAAAGCTCAGGAGGCAGGACCAGAGGGATGCTCTCAGCTTTGAGATCAGAATCGGCCCATTTCCCTGCCGGACCCCGGGAAGGAGAGGACAGAATGGCCAGGGTGGGGTGGGATGGGATGGAATGGCAGCTTGGAGACTTCTACACCGGCTCTGAAGGCTTAGCTCGGTCCAGGGCCCTGGGGCAGTCAAAGGGCAGGATACCAGAGCCCAGTTCCACCCCATCCCCAACCCCACCCCCCAGCCTGGGTCACAGCTCTGAATGGACCTGAAAGGCCCAACCCTCTTCACCCGGGGGCCGGGTCTCTCCGAGAGGGCGGAGTTTGGGGGCCGTCCCAGGACCTAGAAGAGCTCCAAAGTGTTGGCCCTGATGAGCTGAGATCCTCCAGGGAAGTCTGAACACGCGGTCTTGGGACATGCGGTCTTGGGACACGAGGGGGGTGGGGAAAGATGGGGAAGGGAGCAATGGGGGAGAGGAGGAAGTGGTGTCCCAGGAATCATGGCCAAGTTCACCTGCCGCAGACTCGGGGGGAAGGAGGCACGCAAGACTAGCGACTTTAATTTCCTCCCGCAAAGTTCCACCCCTCAACTTGAGTACTTGGGGCTTGCTCCGGGGCTGAGATTCTCAAAGCGCTCTATTGGCCACTCGGGATAACCGCTTTATCATCCTAGTTCTTCAAGGTGGGAAACTGAGGCGAGTGTCCAGCCGAGATCGCCGAGCCAGCCTTTGGGAAGCTCTCAAGATCACCGGCCAAAGGGAGTCCAGCCTCCCTCACCTGACTCCCAGTGCCCAGCTCCGCAAGAGACGTGAAGGCGCAGAAAGGAGACCCCAAACCCGCGGGGGAGAGAGTGCCTCCGCCCCCTGCCCGCCGCCCACTCTCCGCGCCTCGCCACTGGCGGCGGGCCCCGAGTAGCCATGCACAGAGGTGGGACGCGGAGGCCGCCGCCCCCTGGCCAGGCTCACCTTGCGCACGCGCTTCTTCCGGATACTCTCCACGGCGAACACCTGCTCCCCAATTGCAGACAGCTCCATGCGGGAGGGTGGCGGGGGCGGTCGGGCAGAGAACCCTGGGGTTCGAGAGGAGGCGGCCGCCGCCGCCGCTGCTGCTGCTGGCGCTGCTGCCACTCGAGGGTGCGCGGGGTCCCGGGCGGGTGCGCACACACGCACACAGACACGCACCCACACCACGCAGAGCCACAGCCACGGCCACGGTCACGGCCACACACCCCCTCGCGCTCACTCACGCCGCCGCCGCCGACGTTCCATTTTAGAACCTGCGCAACATTTTCCCCGGGACGCACGCGCGTCCGCGAGCCGCCCCGCCCCGCCCCCTTGCCCCAGGCCCCGCCCCCCGCGCCCAGTGACATCGGTTACCCCTTATCGGAACTGCCCTAGGCCAGGGCGGGGCGAGGAGGGGCGGGGCCTCGAGTCCTGCGGCCACTGGGGGCCCGAGATCTGGGAGCCCGCCCCAAGCCCCACAGACCTCCCTGCGGTGGCGGGGGTGGGGGGCGGGGAGGGAGAGGGGCTGCCCCCCTCCCCGCGTCTCCCCTAGACCGCCAGCTCCCGCCGGGAGCGGAGGCTGGAAGATGCGTCAAAGGCATCTCGGGGCCGGGCGCTACCGCGGGTCCTAGGCCAGGGCACCTGCCCTGCGAGGGTCCGGAGGCGGCTAGAACATAGAGTGTCCAACCTGGCTTGTCAACCCCAGCGCTAGCGGGCCTCCTGCCTGGAAGGGGGTCCAGCACTTTCTTCCTTCTGTGGTCTTCTGGGGTATATGGGCTTTATTATCATCTTACTCCCAGATTCTGTTTCCTCCCTCCCTCTCTCTCTCTCTCTCCCCCCCCCCCTCTCTACCCCCTCCCCCCTCTCTCTCTCCTCTCTCCTGTCTCCCCTCTCCCCTCTCCTGTCCTCTGTGTGTCTCTCTCTCTGTGTCTCCTCTCTCTGTCTCTCTTCTCTCTCTGTTTCTCTGTCTCCTTCTCTCTCTTTCTGTCTCTCCTCTCTCTCTGTCTCTCCTCTCTGTCTCTCTCCGCCTCTCTCCCTCTCCCTATGGGACGTCCATTTTGAAGTGTCCCAGGGACACCTCAAACTCAACACGTTTAAACCCGAGCTCATCAGCCTTGCTTCTCACTGTCACTCAGCTCCCCACCCCCACCCTCTTCCAGTCTCTTAGCTTTATCCTCACTCAGACCGCCTCACCATCCCGCCCGTTGCCGCATTTTCTTGCTCGGACCTCCACCCCATCCCTCCACGCAGTTCCTCCTCTCCTCTCACTCAGCTACTCGTCACCTCTCACCTTTCTTTATTATTATTGAAATACTCTTCCTCTTTAATCACTCCCCATTTCAATCTATTTCCTACACAGCTGCCAAAGGCATTTTACTTAACTGAAGAGGTATCATATCTATCCCCTTCTCAATGAACTCCTCTGGCTCCCTATTGCCTCAAGGACAAATGAGAGATTTCTTCTTTTTGGCCCTTCGCCCCCTGGTCCCGCGCTGCCTTTCCAGTTCCATTACACCCTTCCTGCGTTCTATGGTCCTTCCAAATTGTCCTCTCCGTTCTTCACATACCAACTGCCGTCTCCCTCCTCTGTGTCCCCCTGCACGCCTGGAATGCCTTCCCTCTATTCTGCCTCATAGAATCCAAGACATTCAGCTCAAGCATCAATTTCTACACGGAGCCTTCCCCCATCTCAGCAACTGCTAGTGACCTCCCTCCATGACTACCTGCACTCGCTCTATACGAACTTATACACGTGCGTGCCATGTCCTCTGGTAGAATGAGGGACCCCTTCATTTTGGGCTGGATCCCCCGCTGTCCCCGCGCTTGGCGCATAACAGGGAAACGCTTACTGATAGATTGGGTATTTTCTTTGAGAGCTTGCCTCCCTGTTCCCCAGACGAATTTTATTTTGTCTGATTCTAGAAAGTAGCCCCTTGGTAATTTGCTTGGGATGCCACGAAACTTGTAAATTAATTTAAGTAGAGTTGCCGTGTTTATTATCTCTCCAACTATTTCTCTTTCTTTATATCTGCAAAGGGGTATTTTTGTAGTTATATTGCTCAGCTTATCGTGGTAGATTGACTCTCAGATAGTTGATATGTTTTGTAGTTATTTTGAATATAATTCTTGCTGAGTTTTGCCCGATTCTGGACTCACATAGGTCAAGTCTGATCCTGGAAGCGAATTCTTCCGGGCCAGCTAGATTCCATGGTGTTGCTGCCTAGCAACAGGATCCCCTCCCTCTCTATTTTGGAGGCTGGGGTTAAAAACAGTGTTACAACTCCTCTCATCCTATACAACACCGTGTACTTCTGCTCTAGATCGGTATACTGCTCTGGGTTAGGAAGGAAACTAGGTGGTGCAGTGGTTGGAGCATTGATGACCTTCGTTCAAATCTGGCCTCAGACTCTTAACTAGCTATTTGACCCTAGGCACATTACTGCCTCAATTTCCTTAACTGTAAAGTGGAGATAATAGCACAGCAAAAAACAAAAACAAAAACAAACAAAAAAAAAAACCAAACCTGAAAACTAGAGAGCTGAATATCTACAAAAATATTCCAATATTCCAGGACAGAATATTAAAATATTGGCTGCTAAAGCTGGGAAGGAGAGACCTTTTTTATATTTTTGTAGATTTCCAGCTATTCAGTTTTTGGTTTTGTTGGCATGTGCTTAAGTATAGTAGCTTTAATAATTTCAGTTGTTTCCTCATCATCTGTAGTAAATTCCCCCTTTCCATTTTTTATTTTTGGTAATTTGGCTTCTTTCTCTGTTACCCCCCCCCATCTCTGTCCCTGTCTATCTGTGTGTTTGTTTCTCTTTTCCTCTCCTCCCTCCTCCTTCTTTCTCTCTCCCTCCTCTCAAGTTAGCTAACAGTTGGAATATTCTACTGATCTTTAAAAGTTCTCCCATTTCCCCCTTTTTCTCTTTGGCAGGGGTTGAGTCCGTAGGTGCGAATCATTACATATAATGTCAGATTTTTTTCAAACTTCATTGATTTTAATAACTTTTTTCTCTTCCTTTTAATCTTTGTTATAAGGAATGATGACCTGGGAGATAGAAGCATGAAATTTATCAATAGATTTATCAATAAAATGGTTTTTAAAATAGCTTTTACTTTTTTTTAACTCAATAGATTTTTAAAATTTTGTTCCTTTTTGATTTTGAAAATTTCTATTTTTCTGTTTATTTGCAAGTTTTAAATGTGTTGACTTTTAAAGGGTTTGTTACTTATATGTTCCATTCATTCACATCTTCTATCTCTCTTTTCTAATAAAAATGTCTAGAGAGAACATTTTCCAATGATGCCTCTGTCCATATCCCCAAGGTTTCAGTACATTGTCTCATTTTTTTTTGTTTTTTTTTTTTTGTCTCTTTGATTTCCTTTCTGACCTACTTATTCTTCAGTTCTTTCTTACTTATCTCTAGGTCAAAACTCTTTCTTCAAATTCCCCTTTTTGCTTATAATTTTTGTTGTGTTGTATTCTAAAAAGCATATTTTTAACATGTCTACTTTTCTGCATTTGATCATGAAGTACTTGTGCTGTAACACATTTTAAAGGTTCCATGAAAAGAAAAGTATATATATACACATATATATGTATATACTCTTTACAATATACATTCAGGCATTGCCAGAGAGCTACAATATCTGAATTTTCTAAAATTCTATTTGGGGCCCTTAACTTCCTTCTTGTTTATATTTCTGTTAGATTTACCTAGGTCTAAAAGGACACATTTTGTGTCCCCAATAATGATTGTCTTACTATGTATTTCTCCTTGTAGTTTGATTAACTTTTCCTTTAAGCACTTTAATGCTTTGCCAATAATTGAGTATAATTTAGTATTGATATCATTTCTTTAGTATCTATAATGCCTTTAACCATAACAATATTTTTTGTTTGTTTCTCTGCTATGCTTTTTCTGAGATAACTGATACCCTTGTTTCTTTTTGCCTTCAGCTGAGGCATCATAGATTCAATTCCAACCCCTCATTTTAACTCTTGGAAATCTTTTTAAAAGTATGTTATTTGTAAGCAACATATTGAGCTTTGCTTTCTGATCCAGTCTGCTACCCTTCTCCATTTTGTGGGTGAGTTCCTCCTACTCATATTAACAATTATGATGGCTGTGTTTGTCAATACTCCCTACCCCCATCACATCCTATTATAGTTTTTCCTCTCTTTGTACCCCCCTCCCCACTCTTTCTTTCTAAGGAAAAATGGTAGAAAAAGAAAAGAAAGGGAATGAAATAAATACTAGTAGTCCATACTTGGAAAAGTCTATTCCCATTCTTCTTTCCTTCCCCTCTTCACCCTGCACAGCCCCAGATCACCCCACACAGCCCTTAGTCCTATCTTTTCTTTATCTCTTTTTAATCCTCCTACATAATCAGTTCTTTATAGCTAAAGGCTGTTTTGCTTGTGACTATTTTGGTCACAGTGATCCTCCCCTCTGGGAAGCTTTCCTGGAGCCTGCCAGAAGAGTCTGGAGCCATATGTGTTGTCCCTGGAGCTGGGTCCCTTCTAGTGACACATTTGCCTTACCTCTTTCCAGTTGCATCCCTCAATACACACAATCAGAGGCTTCTCTTTGGTCCCCATGTGCCACCTCCCCCATCCCCCCATGACAAGGGACTGTGTCAAAAAAGGACAGGACACAGCAGGAAGAACTGCCCACTCAGTAGACTTCAGAGGGAGTGACAACTGTTCTTACTCTCTTCTTCCTTTCATCTGAATATATAGCTCAGGACTCAGATAATTCTCTCTTGGACTTCCCGTGGTGGGGGAGAGGGTCCTCCTCCCCCCTTCCCCAACAGCTGTGGCAGCTGCTTGTCCATGGCAGGGAGAGCATGTGCTCTCTGAGTGACTGACCTGAGTTTCTTTCCTCAATCCTGAAATGAACACTTAAAGCCTTGGCAGCTACTCCATGGACTCATGAGAGCTAGAGTCATTGGAAGGTCTAGGACCTAGATTCTAGGTGACTGAGAGCAGGAAGTACTTCCTCCTGCTACCATAATATATCCCTTAAGAAAAGATGGCCCCAGATAGATGAATGAGCCCAAGCCATGCCCTGGATGGCCAGAAGACAGAGACCTTGAGAAAGGTGCTCAGAGAAAGCAGAGTCAAGGAGGAGGATAAATGGTGCTTCAATAGTCCCACAAATAGTTTGTGTTTTTATATACCATCCTCTTGGGAGAGGATGCCAGGAGTCATTGGTTACAGTTCAATGTTTTAGGTCCAAGTCAGGCATTCTTTTCAGTTTTAGCATTCTTTTTGTGATGGAAGAAATAAATAGCTGTCCTATACCTGATCTCCTTCATACATTGAGTATCTTTCTAGAAGAGACCCTAGATGTAAACTATGCCTAAGCTTTAAATGGTATTCCCTGGGATTGCAGGGTGAGGACATAAAGGGCAGGAGATTAAAAAAAAATCTAATCCCTCTGTATACATGTCAAGTTCCTTCAGGACTGAACTTAGTCACTGTGAGCCCTGAGATGGGGTCTGTCTCCTAGTGGGAGAGAATGCTCCTGACCTCTTTACATGCCCCCAATATTTTAGTCTCATGATCTACTCAGTTCCTTCTTTACTTTATTGTGTTTCTCTACTTTCCCCCCATACTTTCCTTGCCAAGTTCAGGTAAATACGAGACCCCTGCTCCCCTCTTCCAAACACACACCTGCATAATCTTCTGTCATGTTCCAATTACAAAATTAGGTCTGTTCTTCCCTCCTTCACCCTAATTCCTTCCTTTCTCTCCTAAGAACAAAATGAAACAAAAACCCACACCAAGCCCTGAGTTTCTCCCTCTTTGCTTCTTCTCTGACCCTTGAAGGTGGTGGGATTTTGAAGGGACAATAGTCTTATCTCCTTCTATTAGGATGTAAGCACTTGATCGCCATTTAGCCTTTTCAGACTTGTATACTTTGCTGGGATCCTACCCGGCATCGGTATTTTCAACAGGAATGATTGGAAGTCAAAAAATTCATTTTTTTCCCCACGTAGGGTTATGTCCAACCTTGAGGGCTGTTAATTTCACCGTCTTATGATGATGCTGATAATGGGGGAGATAAATTTAAGGACGGTCAATAGATATAAACATTTCAATATAAAAAGAAAGGCAAAAATGAAGATGGTGTTATAGAGCTGTGAATTTGTGTGTGTGTGTGTGTGTATGTCTATATAGATAGTGGGGAAGGGACTAGCCAATGTAAGCCTAGTCTTTATGAGCATGCTCAATGTGCTCAGCTTGGTGCACCTCCCCTCCCCCAGGTGGATTTCAGAGAATGCACAAATATTCTGTGACCGTTTTTTATCTACTTAATTTTGAGGGGAGGAAAAGCTTCGAGAATGGCTTCTGAGCTGGACCCGAACACATAGAAACAACTCTAGTAACTCGACCTGGTTCTTTTTCCAACCCGGCTGGGTGAGTGAGGAGGCAACAGGTGCTATAAGCCTCAGGGTGATTGAAGGGTCTTCGGTGAAGGTGCATCAGAGATGGAAGGAGCTAGACCTTGGCTTCCTGTGCTCTGAAAGGATGGGAAAGTGCCACCAAGTCCATGCTAGAGTTTATAAGTGGCCGATTCCAGTGAGGAAAAAAAAGGGGGGAGGGAAGGGAACAAGGATTTATTAAGCACCTACTATGTGCCAGGCAGTGTGCTAAGTACTTTACCGTTATTATTTCCATTTTACAGATGAGGAAACTGAGGCACAGAGCTATTCAGTGACTTGTCCAGGATCACAAAATGTTTCAATAAAATTAAGATAATAAAAACAGTAGCAAAAACATCCTGTTTGCTTCCCTGTCCCTTTCTGAATTTGTTAAATTTTTGTTTTGTTAAATTCTGTTGCTACTTCTGTGTCAAAGCTGTTATTAATTTGCATGGTTGTATTACATAGTATATCGATGGCGACATCCTCCAGATGATCCTGTTTGCTAATGGCATTCTGCACATTCCAAAAAAACCTGGGAACTCGGCAGAGCCTCCTCATAAGTGAGATCTGTGATTCCCTCAAAGGCTTTGAGAGGCAATGCGGCCTATCGAATCAAGAGCTGGCCTTGGAGTCGGGTAGACTTGGATTCAAATCCTGCCCTGGACGTATGCTGGCTCTGAAATTTTGGGTTCTCGGTTCCCTCAGAGCTCTGCCATTCTCTGTCCTAAGGTCCCTCCCAGCACTGCCATTCTTTGTTCTAAGGCCCAGTCATCCTGATCTATATCTGGCCACTGGCCAGTGAGGAGAAAGTGAGGCTGGTGACTTTGCACAGCCCTCCCTCACTCAATTACAATTCATTTGAAAGTCACGTCATCATCTTCCTGATGTCATGGCTCTCTTTCACTCCCAATACTGACATTTCCCTCTATTTTTTTGAGGCAATCAGAGTTAAGTGACTTGCCTAAGGTCACCTAGCTAGTAAGTGTCTGAGGCAGGCTTTGAAATCAGGTCCTCCTGACTCCAGGCCCAATGCTCTATCGCTACCCAGTACACTTCATCACCTCGCTTCCCCCTGACATTCCCTCTTCTAAGGTTCCTCCCAGCCCTAGCTTCTATATTGTAGATACTCAGCTTGTTCAATGAACGAATAAATACTGTAGAACTCAACCTTCTTTGCCTCTGGGTCCAAGAGGTCCTAACCTCTTCAAGGGAAGGTTCATTAATTCATTGTTTGCCCTTTGTTCTCAGAGTGGACCCCTGATGTCAGGAAGGTGATGTCATGATTTGCAAGTGAATTGGATTAAGTGAGAGAGGGTTGTACCAAGTCACCAGTCTCACTTTCTCTTCTGGAGCTATCTAGGTCCAGTGGTCACTGGATCCGGATGACTAGAGATGACCCAGCAGCAGGGAAGGTAGGGAAAGGAACAAATAAGAAGGGGCTGGAAGCTAATTGTCAACATAAGACTTTCTAGCATCCAATAAGTGAAGGCAGTTTCTATTTTGCATAGGACTGACACACAGTAGGCACATAATAAATGTTTGTTGATGAATTGGGGTGTTGGTAGTGATCTGATAGTTCTAAACCGGAGCCAAAGAGCAAGGTTGTATGAAGAGACAGGTAGAGAAACTATAGACAAATACAGAAGAAACTATAGCAAAGAAGGTATGAGAATGACCACAAAAGCTGCCTAGGTGTGGAGGCCTAAGGGCTTTTTGTTGCAGCTCTCAGACAGTGTGTTATGTTTGTGTTCATGCTAGAGTCAAGTAACAGCTCCCATGTAACAGCTAGGTATGTGTGCACAAAGTAGGAGATGATCTCTAGCCTAGAGAAGAAAGGGGAAAGCATGAAGAATTGTCCTCGGTTCACTACGTTATCAAGAAAGAAGAATTTCTTGGAATGAACAAGAGAAGAACCAAGAGAAAAAAGAGAATCCAGAGACACAAAGAAGACTCCTAAACCATACCAGGAGATTGGGGGTGGGAGGTTGGGGTAGAATACTGTGATGCAAAAGGACCTTTGGTACTACATAAGAAGTAACAAGCTCTTTCTATACATGCACAGCTAGACCTCCCCCACCCCCACCCCAGGAGCAAACAATTTTCTAAGCTCCAAGGAATGATGATGGTCCTTGTTATATGAAGATTAGATGAATGGTGGTTGGCAGTTCCCTGCTGAGGCTTGCCAAGGAGATCATACATTCATGCCTGGCACAAACAGTTGAGAAGAATGCTATTTCTTCAGTGCAGGTAGCCAAGCCAGAAAGAACTGTCTGAAATTTATCAAGTCTGATAAGCCCTACCCACTACTATAAATTCATGTTGGGGCAAATGCTGCCATCTAAAGGAATCTAGAAAATTTTGGTTGGAATTTTGCAGTCTTGGGCAAGAAAATGAAGACTTTGGGACCACAGGTGGTGTCTGTATCTTAGTTGCCAACTGAAATTAGAGTATACAAAACAGAAAAGTGAATTGAGGAAGTGAACAACTGATTAAGAAGATAGGGAAATTTGAAAATTTGCATTTCTGGTGCACAGTTAAAGATACAGGAATGACAAGGTCTTGACCAGGGATGGAGTATATCTAATAAGGGCAGATTAAAATATATTTGCCTGGAGATTTGAGAATCTGGTCAGCAAAGTTTTCAGCTGAAAATAGAAAGTCTGGGAGAAAATTGTCCACGTTTTCTGCCAAGCCAGATACCACAGAAAATAGCAGGTGTCATATAGCAGGAAGACTATCAATGGAAAGGACCAGGCATTCTCAGGAGACCATATCCAAGAGAAGAGGAATACCTGCATACCTGCATCTCCACAAGGTATTTGATGAAGTCTTTCAGACTATCCAGAAAGATATGGGAAGGTGATAGTGAAATTAGGTAGATTTGGACCTGGCTGAATGACAGGACCCTGGCCATAGTGATGAATGGATTGATATAAACCTGGAGGGATGGTTGGAGGTCTACACTGGAGTGCCCCTGGTACCTGCTCCTGGTCCTTCACTGTTCACCCTTCTCATCAGTGACTTGGATGAAGGTATAGATGACATGCTTCCCCATTTACAGATGGTTAAGAGCTTGGAGGGATGGCAGAACCAGGATCAATAGATGTCCTGACTGGATAGAAATTATAATTCCATCTAGTAAGAGTAAATGTAAGGGAGGCAAATGGAAAGTTCTGCATGTGGGTTCAAGAAATCAACTGCACATGTGAGAGGCATGGCTAGAGAACAGTTCATGGGGGAAAATTCCATTGCAATCAACAAATCATTTTTAAGCCTCTTCTATGTGCCAGGCACAGGGGATACAAATGCAATGAACGAACCAATATTGATTCAATATGAATCCAGAGTGAATTAGTTTTGGGGGACCAACCCAAAAAGGCGATCATTGGCTATGCTAACCAAAAGGAAGAGCCCAGAGCGAGAGTCCTTCTGTGCCCCATCCTGGTCAGACCAGATTCAGAGTTTTGTGTGTAGCTCTGGGAGTACCACATTTTAGAAAGGATGTCAAAAAGCTGGAGAAAAGAGCAGCCATGAAACAGCAGCCATTTGGACTCCAAACCCATCCAAAGGAAGACTGGTTGCAGGGTCAAGGACAAAGAAGAGAAAAGCAGAATTAGGAGGGATGCCACCTGTGTTTTCAAATATATGAAAGACAGTCAATAAACATTTTTTAAGCACCTGCTGTGTGCTGGATGCTCTCAGTTTTCTGGTCCCAGATGAGAATATGATTGTCCATTATTAGGCGCAATGAATGGAAGCTTCTAAGAGGAAGATTTCAGGTCAAAACAAGGAAAAGTGTCCCCACTATCAGAGCTATTAAAAAATGGAATAGGCTACCTTGGCAGATATCGAGTTCTCCATCACTAGAGGACTCCAAAAGGAAGCTCACTGGGTATGTTGTAGGGAATGTCTACTTCAAGTCTGGGTGGCCCAGAGGTTCCTTTCAGCTCTGACATTCTGGGATCCAATAGGGTGGTAATGGGGAATTAAATGACCAGTTAAAAAAAAGAAAAAGATGGGGCAGGGAAGTTGATACAAAAAGTAGGCCCTTCTCCCTGCTAGTGACTCTCCAGTTGGGCTGAAGGCAGAGCCGCTGCTGGCCCGGCTTCAGTAGCCACCCTGGCCCAGATGTTACCCTTGGCCAGCCCAGAGGAAGTGACTGTAGACCGCAGCCTTGGTCTTGGGTCTCCGACATAGTCCATGCTTGCTTCATTCTGACCACAAGATGGCGCTCAAAGCCCACTTGGGCTGGCACGTCCGGGACCAGGTCCTTGAAGTTTGTTGGGGAGTCTTCGTGGGTCAGGACTCACCCAACCTCATGAAGGTGCTGAGGGATGGCCAAAGGAGTTGTCCATGCAGAAGGGCTTCCTGAGCAGGGTTGCCCTTTTCCCTGGGGGTGTGTGTAATATATAAGTGTTTGAGAAGGCATATTATAGAAATATAAGGACTCCCCATCAACCCTTGCCTCTACCCCAATAACATCTTTGACTGACATTCCACCATTATAAATTCATTCCTTTGGCTTGAGACTTCTCAGGGAGGGCACTGTTTCTGGGGGTGCAGAGGTAGCTTCTAGCCCTCGTTCTGATCCTGTTCTCCTTTTGTCCACTGTCTTCTACTAATCCTGCCCACTGGAGACCATCCTCTGGGTCTTGGACACCGTGAATGCCAGAGCAGTACTTGGGGTGTCAGCTTTCACTCCGCTCTCTCAGTAAGTGGCTAGTCTTTCTCATCCTGTCATTCATCTCTTGGGCGATTTTTTTTTACCCTCTTTCTCAAGTTCAAGATCCTGTTGGCTACATATGTTATAACCTATTTGTATCATCTTTGAATCTCTTCCTTGCCGCTTGAGTCACGGGCAACCTTCCCTGTTCCTGGATCATGGTGTTCCATGATTTCTAGGTTCAGGGCTCAAGGGCGTCCCTATTAGCGCTAGGAGAATATACAAATTCTTGTGCGGGACATTCACACCCCTTCACACTCTGCCATTGGAGGGGAAGGATGCATCCCCAGGTTGCAGCTCTCCAGGCTCAGTGCGGAAGATGGTTATACACATCCTCTTGTCCAGCACAGAACGTCCTTCTCTTGCCTCCTCCCCCCTCTTCCCGCTGGGCAAGAAATAACTAGTCCCTTGGCTGAGCCAAATCCTCCCCTGGGGTGGAAGGAGGATGAAGTATCTGAGCTGCCAGATTCTTTTCTGGGATCCCTTTCCCTTCCCCCACCAGAGAAACATCCTGACCTCTCTGTAGGGGGGAGACCGACTCGGCTCAGTTGAAGGACATCAACATTCACTGCTCACCTACTGGGTTCAAAGCCCATGCTCAGGGATGGGGCCGATAAAACATTGGCCCTGCCCTCAAAGAGCTGATAGTTAAATGAAGAGGACAAGAAGTACAGGATCATAGCTGGAAGGGCCCTTAGGGATCATCCAGTCTAACCCTTTCATTTTACAGAGGAAGAAAATACAGAACAGAGAAGGGGAAAGGACTTACCCAAAGTCACACAGAAATCAAACCAGGATTTGAACCCAAAGTCAGATGGTGGTCTATTCTAGGGGGTCTTAGTGAAACAAAATGTAGTCAGGTGGTCCTCTGACCCCTTCCCAGAATGCTCTACTCTGTTTTTGAATTACAGAGCTCCTACTCAGGGCTTCCTGAGTGCAAAACCAACCTCAGACATTAATTGTGTGACCCTGAGCAAGTCACTTAACATCAGTTCGTCTCAGTTTCCTCATTAGTAAAATGGGATAGTAATAGCAATAATAATAATTATTAATAACAATAGCACCTACCTCCCAGGGCTGTTGTGAGAAAGTAGTTAATATAATGCCTGGAACATAGTAGGCACTATATAAATGTTCACTCTTATTATTACTTTGGAAGAGACTTCAGAGTTCATCAAGTCCAATTTGATATACCTATGTGGGAGTCCCCCTACTACATCACTGGCAAGTGGCCATCTAGCCTCTGCTTGAAAACGTCTAAAAATGGGGAACTCACTACCTCTCAAGGCAGCCATTCCACCCTACTCCATCAAATCCAGTTATGCTACCTTTTAAAAAAAATAGCATAAAGGCACCACATAGCTTGTTTTGCTTAAAACAATCTGGTCTGGGTCACTGCCCATACTCACAGACCGCCCTTCCCCTTTCCCAGTCCAGATCTAGATACCTAGATTTTACTTTTACTGACTTACTTTTACATACAGTTTCCTTGCCAAGCCCAGAGAAGAGTATGTTTCAAGTGCCCGTCTTCCTCCATCTCCTCACTTATTTGCTCTAATGACCTTCACCTGAGGTTCCCCATTTCAAGAAATGATGATGTATTTCTTGCCCTGTCTTTTCCCTTTTTCCCTCCAAATGACGTATTTCTATCTGATTTCTGTCTGCGGGCTAGCCCCTCAAATTCCTAGTCTCACAAGTCAGTACAAAACAATACAATAAACATTCATCAAATTCCTCCTTTGTGCAAGGTGCTGACCTATGTACAAGAGATAAAAAGACAAAACCCCCAAACACAATTGTACCTGCTCTCAAGGGACGCCTTCCTTTGTTCCCTTAATGACTCTTTGCTAAGCAGGAACTTTTAACAGACTGTAGGCTTCTCTTCCTGCAGTATGTAAACAGAGTCAGCCACTTCTTGTTACAGGATTATTTTTTTTTTTTTGCCTCCTTGAGTTTCTGACCTTTGATGATTTTGCAGGTCAAAGGTCCTGCTCAGTTCAATTTTGTTTTCCATAAGATCGAATGAAAGCACTCCTCTGATGGATCTGGCTTTTCACCTGAAGGAGGATACTCGGCTTCCTCAAATGAGCTATTTTGAGATGCTGATTTCCTCAGATTCCAGCTTTTCTTTCATTTCTTATTGCTATTGACTATTACACCTTGGTTCAAACGGTCAGTTTTTCTTCCCAGCTGCTAGCAAGATTCCCTCTTTGCTGTTGAAGTTCTGGTGGTCCTGCTCCTTGTGAGTGAGAGGCAATGGTTTTAGTAAGGTAAAGAATGAAGGAGGTGACTATAGGACTCTTTCAATTGTCTGAGGCTAGATATACAAATGGCTGGATTATCCAGACCTCAGATTCTCTGTCTTTTCACAGACTCTTAGAGGTGGAAGTAGGAATGTGCTCAATTTTCAGTGTGAGCTTTTACACTTCAGAAATGGAAATGACTACAAATCAGAGTTTGATTTAGTTTTAGTGATTGTCCAGACTTTTAGAAGAGACAGAGAAAAATTTAATAATGCAGAATAAATTTAAAGATGTGTTATAGGCTCATTTTGGGAAGCAGGTTGTTAAACATTTACCAGCAGTCCCTGGGTTGGAAAGGACCTCATAGGCACCAAGGGCAACTTTACCTAACCCCCAGTCCCCTCTATATTATCCCCAAGAAGAGGTCGTTCAGCCTCTTTTTGAATTCCTCCAGAGATGGGTGAATTCACTGCCCTTCTCTAAAACAACCAAATCTACTTTCAAGCACCTCTAATGAAGCAGTTTTTCCTTACATAGAACCTAAACTTGTCTCCCTGCAGCTTCTACCCATTGGCCATAGGATTATAGAGCTGAAAGGGATCTCAGATATTATAAAATCAAGCTCTTTTTTATATATATGAGGAAACTGAGGCTCAGGGATTTGTACAGAGTCACACAGCTAGCAATTCTCTGACCAAGAATTTGAACCCAGGTCTTCCCCACTCTGGGGCAGCTAGGCAGTGAAGTAGATAGCGCACTGGACTGGGGATTAAGAAAATTCATTTTCCTGAGTTCAAAGCCAGCTTCAGACACTTACTAGCTGTATGACCCTGGGCAAGTCACTTTACCCTGTTTGCCTCCATTTCCTAATCTGTATAAATGAGCTGGAAAAGGAAACAGCAAACCACTCCAGGATCTTTGCCAAGAAAACCCCAAATGGGACCATGGAGAGTCAGACACAACTGAACGATAACAATTTCCCAAGTCCAGGACTCAATTCACTGTTGTGTGATGCCTTGGGGACATACAGAGCAAGTCAAATCCCTTTTCCACCTAAAATCTGTTTAAATCTTTGAAGATAGTTATCATGCCCTCCTAAGTCTTCCCTTTTGCAGACTAAACAATCCTGGATCCTCTTACTGGCCTGGTCTTGAGGGTTCTCATTATTCTGATCACCCTGATCTGAACATTCTCCAGTTTGCCACTCTCATTTCTAAAATATAATACCTAGATGTGATGCGTAATAATCATATTCCAGATGTAGTCTCATCACGGAAGAGCCATCATTAGATAAACAGCCCCCTTTTTCTGGATACTGTGCCTCGATTAATGTAGTCTAAGATAACATTGGCTTTCTTGGCTGCACTGTCACACAGTTGATTTGGGGTCTGCTAAGACATCAAGATCTTTTTCACAAGAACAATTCTCTAACAAAACATTCTTCATTTACCTTCTCATCTTTGCTTCACTCATTAGGGCCCCTCCTGTTCAGAGCCCTGAGCATGATTTTTGGCACCAGTTTAATAGCCAAGAATGATAGGTACTTTTAGGGCTTGAAAAAGCTTCTACCATTATTTCTTAAGTTTACTTCCCTTCATCTGGTAGCACTAATCTAGTGGTGAGGACCCTTCATTGTCAGGACTTGAGGAGAATTGGGACTTAGTCCCAGCTGATCTGAGGGAAGGGGCATCAGCTTCTCCTTAGAATCATTCCCAGAGACTTTTGCCCTTGGCCCCAGGACATTCCACTCCTCCCTAAGTTTGTACTGATCCCTAAAGGACTACTCAAGGCCTTGCTTGAATCTGCTTGGCTTCCCTGGGTTCAAAAACTTGCCAGCCCCCTTCCAGCTCTGACTTTGGAGTCAGAGGATGTACATTCATTCGAACCTTTGATGCCAGCAAGTCACTTACATCACTAGGCTCATCCAGCCATGGTTCACTGCCCTGGTGATTTGGCAAGTTCTTTAGAATTAGTCACCTGGCCCCATTGGGTGGGGGGAAGGGAGGGGGGAAGCATACCATTCAGCAGTTCCAAACTCCCTTATATGGATTGTTTTCCCTCATTAAAATGTATCTTCCTTGGGGGCAGGAAGGCTTCTTTGCCTAGTGTCTGGCTCATAGGACACGCTTAATAAATGCATGTGCTCTCTATCTACCTACCTGTCTATATGTCTGTCTGTCCATCTATCTGTCTGGCTAGCTATCTAGCCGTCTACCTACCTACATTTCTATGTACTTATCTACCTACCTACTCTGTCTGTCTGTCCATGTATCTGCCTACCTGTCTATCCATTTGTCTATCTATCTATCTATCTGTCTGTCTGTCTCTCTCTATCTACCTGTCTGCCTATCTATCTATCTATCTATCTATCTACCTATTTATCTATCTATCTATCTATCTATCTATCTATCTATCTATCTGTCTGTCTTCCTGTCTATCTTCCTATCTTTCTGTTTATGTACCTGTCTACTTATCTATGTATTTATCTATCTACTTACCTACCCACCTACCTGTCTATCTATCTCTCTGCCTCTTTGTCTGTCTGTCTGTCTATATTGATAATGTCTGAACTCTAGCCCTAGATCCATGGTCCTTTTTTTCCTTCTCGCTGCTGTCTCCACAGCCTTCCTCCAGACCTTGAGAGTGGGATTTCTGGGGCTAATTTACAAGAGAAAAGAGTATTTACAGATTCAGCTGTTCTCTGGCCCCAGCAACCTTAGGACTGATCAACAGGGAGGGAAATGAGTGTCTTCCTATCAAAGGAATGAAGAAATAACAAAAATTTTTTCTGAAGCTCTGACTAAACCAAGACATCGAAGACAAAAGGAATCAGTCCCAAAGGCCATGAGACTGTCTTTCCCCACTCGGGAAAAGGTTTTACTTTGTTGTCTTTCTTATCTCGTAAAAAAAATGATGAGACACTCTCAAAATTATGAGAAAATTCCCAGTAGATATTAGTGAGGAAGTGTGGTATAGTTGAAAGAACATTGACAAAGGAGTCAGATTTGGACCCTATCTCTGCCACTTACTAGCTGTTATATCCTTGGGTAAGTAATATGACTTCTCTGAGTCCCAGATTCCCCACCAGTACAATGTCAGTAATACCTGCACTGCCTACCTCACAAAGCTCATGGGGGGAAAGTGGTTTCACTTATTGTCATTTCACTATTTAAAGAATCTGTGACTGAAATGGGGAATTACTGACATGGAAATTTCCTCCGCCAACTCAGATTGCTGCCCGCTTATGCCTTAAGAGATAAATTCTGAGGTTGGATTGGGGGATCAGAGAGATGGAGCTGATAGGCAGTTTAGACATAAGCCAGTTCAACCCCCTTCATTTTACAAATGAGGAAACTGAGGCCCAAAGAGGTTAAGGGATTTGCCCAAGGTCATACAGCTAGTCAGTGAGTAACCCGGTAGATAGTAAAGCCTGGACCCAAAGAGAAGGCTAACACAATGGACCACATCTAATAAGAAGCAATTCAACGGAAATAGATGTCAAGCCCCATTGTGGAGTTCTTAAAAAGCAGGTTCAGTTTGTGTCAAAACGATACTGAGATTTTAGTTTACTAAAGTCAATCTGCCACCAAGTATTTATTAAGTACCTACTGTGTGCCAACCTACAGAGAATGAAATGATCCCTACTCTCAAAGAACTTACGTATTCATGGGGGAGAAAACAAGGGCACATTTAAGGATATGCAGCATTAATATAAAGTGAATAATATGTGTCTATATGTATGTGTGTGTGTATATATTTAAATGAACAAGGCACAGGGTAAAAGGTCAGTATGTCAGCAATATAGCATGATAGTCAAAAAGTCTAACATGAGTTCCTGTTACATTGAGATGAAGGCTTAGTGTGGAGGAGGTGAGAGAGTCAGACACATGACAGGAAGAAGGAGGTGGTAAAAAGAGGGAGGTGACAGGAAGAAGGAGGTGATAAAAAGAGGGAGGTACATTTTTGTTCTTTTAATTTTCTTTTTCATTACAAATTTAACAATCTATCAGCAAATACTGACATTTCAGTATTCAAATAAGGCCCCCAAAAGAGGATTGGGTATGAACTCCTGAACTTTATGATATTAGTTAGTATTTATATAGCACCTTAAGGTTTGCAAAGCACTTTAAACATATTGTCACATTTTATGCTTACAACAACCCTAGGAGGTAGACACCAGTATTATCCCCATTTTACAGGTAAGGGAACTGAGGCAGACAGAGATTAAGTGACTTACCCAGGGTCACACAGCTATTACATATCTGGGGCTGGATTTGAACTCAGTTCTCTATCCCCTGCACCACCTCACTGCCTAGTTTCTAAAGTGAATATTAAATTTAGCAAAGCAGTAACAAGATTGTCCTGTTTGGGTATCCTTCTGAATGCCTTTTATTTCTTTCTCCTTATTTTTAAAGGCTTAGTTGATGCTCTTTTGTTTGTTTCTTTTCCCATTTCCATCACTAACCTATGCCCCCAAGAGAAACCCCCTTCCACTTTTTAAGTGGTGCCAAGGGTAAGCTATATGTGCTTGGTAGCTGTCCAATACAGTCTCAGGCTGGCCCACTCGTGGCATAGTGCGACGGAAGACCTGAGATTTGGCCAATCCATCTCCAAAGGTAATTGTAGTCGGTAACATTTTGGAAAGTAGGGGGAAGGCTGTGCCGTCCCTGCCATTAGCCTCCTGGGGCACAGGCAGCCAGGATCCAGGCCAGACATGACTGGTGTCCTTTCTCCAACAGGAGTGCTGGGCCAGAATGACACCTATCTACCACACATCAGATACTTGTAGATGGAGCTTCAGAATAAAACCTGTTTTCCTTGGTTGCTCTTGAGGGGAAGGAAATGCTCAGCTTCCTCTTGCCCATTGGCTTCCTCTTACTAAACACTGAAGAATTCCTTCCATACAGGCAAGTGTCAGTGAGCACTGGTACACTTTTTGGGAGGATGTGTGTATGTATGTGTGTGTGTGTGTGTGTGCAAACATATAAACATATGTACGTGTGTGTATTTTTAGCTAGTACACATCTTTATCAAAGTAAACAGAAATCAGAGAAGTTACACAAATTGGGATGGACAATGGGACACAACAGAATAAAAGACTCTTTGATTTGGGAGTGAGATAAAACTTCTTTTCAACCAAGGAGAAAGTACTCTTGTAGGGAGAGTCCATTTTTAGCAGCCTCTTGGGTTTCAGGCACCAGGAATCAGGGAACTTGTGGAAGCCAGCTTCCCAACATGTCTATAGCTCCCATCCACCATTCAAAAATCTTCCCTTGCTTCTCACAGCTTGTGTCTCTGAAGTTCCTTCTCTGTAATGTCTGCTCCACACCCAGATAGGCTGCACTGTCAACTCGGAGGTCTCTCAGCCAATCAGGAGTCATATCTCTTTACAGATACACATGTCACAGGATGACACGTCCTTCAGGAAAACTGCTGCATGCTTGGGTATAAGAGGGATCAAACAAGCAAAACAAATCATAACATTGGTACCATGTCATTTTCCCAAAGAATATTTCCAAAAAATAGACAGCCTGAGCTGGAAAAGACCTTAGAGATAGTCAGTTGAAACCATTCATTTTAAAGGGGCCACTGATGCCAAGAGAAGGGAAAAATGGTTTGCCCAAAGTCATTCAGAGAGTTGGTGCTTTTGTCAGTCAGTCAATACTTAATAAAGCACCTACTGTGTGCCAATAGAATCTAATGTCTCCTGATTCCAGATGCTGTGATTTTCCCATCAATCCTCTCTTCCAAGATTTCTTTTTTTCTCCTTTTTTAAAAAATAACTTTTACTGATACCTCGTTTCTCAAATAAATTTTTATTGATTTTTTCTTTATATCACCTGCATCTCTTAATATATTCCTCTTTACTCCACATACCAAATAATAAAAAAGAGCAAAAAAAAACCCCAATCCAATAAAAGTAACCAAAATATTGAAAAACTCTGATGTTATGGTCAGTCATCTACCTCTCTGCAAAGAAACGGGGGAAGTATTCAGAGGTTTGCTGGAACAGCTTCAACCAGCTTGGGAGAGCTGATTGTTGAATTTTCAAAGTGAGCATCTATACCTCAGAAATCAGCAAACTCCAAAGCAGGGCTTTATTTATTAGTTTTGTTGATTTCCAGAGTTGAGAAAGTGCTGGGGAAAATGTTAATGACATAGATTAAACGTATAAGTGTGTCATATGTACACTCCCCCCCCAAAAGCTGGTTGTTAAACATTTACCAACATACCACTGTATAAAGTGCCTTCTCATACATCTTCCTTGGGACCAAGCTTGCTCATTACTATTTCACAGCACTCAGTTACAATTATTTTGTGGTTGAACCCCACCCCCAATTGCTGACTTCACTTGATATCAGTTCAATAAGTCTTCTCTTACTTTTCTATATTCCCCATCTCCATGGGTTCTTGCAGTTTAATCACTTTCTATTATATTAATATACCACAGATTGTATAGCTATTCTCCAAATCAGTGGGTATGTACCATGTCTCCAGTGCTTTGCTCCTACAAAAAGTGGTACTATAACTGTGTTGGTGTATATGGTGTATACTCCCTGGAGTATATGCCTACTCTCTGAGTCAAAAGGTATGGACATTTTAGCTACTTTCTTTTAACTATTCCAAGGACTGGCCCAATTTACAGTTCCACCAACAATGTTTTAGTGTGCCCATCATTCCACAGGCCCTCTAACATTGACTATTCCCATCTTTTATCATATTTGCCAGTTAACTGTGTATGAAGTGAAACATTATGGTAGTTTTGATTTATATTTGTCTTATTGGTAGTGATGGAGTAATGTTTCGTATAGTTTTTCCTAACATTTCAATTAACCACAGTAAGGATAATAAAGAGTTCCAGTGGGGCTACATCACAGAGAAAGGGGTAGAGAAGGTGGGGGCAGAATGTAGGAGAAGGCAAGGGGAGGGAGGGGAGAATAGGGACAGTATGGGAGCCATGGGCAGGAATGAGCCATCTCTGAGGCCCCTTGGGTTGAGGGAAGGCCTTCTGTCTGGACATAGGATATGGCCCAAGTGGCCAGGGTGGGGCACAGCTGAGGAGCCATTTGCTTTCCTGCCTCAGAGCCCAGGCCTACCAAACAAACATCTCCTCAGTCTTGGCTCTCATTCATTAAAGCTTTTGTTTCCTACTTCCTCTCCTACCAACTCTCTTTTCTTCTTCCAATACCCTGAAACTACCTCAGCTCCCTATAGGTCTCACTGGGGTCCATCGGTCAATCAGCCAATAAGCCAGTCATCAAGCATATATTAAGTGCCTACTGTGTGCCAGGCACTGTGCTAGGTGCTGGGGGCACAAAGAAAAGCAAAAACAGTTCCTACCTTTATGAAGCTCATAGTCTAATGGGAGAGACAACATCTAAACATGCCTTCTTCACTTTGTGGAAACAGTCAGGGCCCCTTTGTGTCTTTGAAAGACTAACTCCAATACACCCATTCTGGAAAAGTGCTTTCAAATGCTGCCCCCAAAGTCTCTGGATCAGGCATCTTTTTTGGCCCAGCAATGTCACTACTGGCCTATACTCCAAAGAGATCAAAGAAAGAAGAAAAGGCCCCATATGTACCAAAATATTAGCAGCTCTTTTTGTGGTGGCAAAGAATTTGAAACTGAGAGGGATGTCCTTTAATCGGGGAATGACTGAACAAATTATAATATATGAATTGACGGAATACTAGGGTGCTGTAAGAAGTGATGGAGGGGATGGTCTTAGAAAAACATGGGAAGATTTATATGAACCGATACAGAGGGAAGTAAGCAGAACAATGTATCCAACAGTAACAACAACATTGAAAGTAACAGCTGTGAAAGACTTAAGAACTCTGATCAATGCAATGACCAGTCATGACTTCAGAGAACCAAGGATGAAACATGCTAGTCACCTCCTGATAGAGAGATGATGGACTCAGGACACGGATTCACACACACACACACACATACACACACACACACACAGAGTTTATATTTTGGTTTTATTCATTTTTGATATATGAATTTTTGTTTGTTTCTTGTTTATTTTTACACATATTCTTTACTCTTGCCATATCAATATCCATGCCATCGTCTCTTTCCTTCATACAATTCTTTAGTGAATTTGTTTAGCTGGGGATTTGGACAAAATATGGGAAGTAATTTTGCTTGACTATGAATATTTGTGATAAAGGTTTTGTTTTTGCTTTTCTTTTTTCCCTTCAATGTGTGTATGTGTGTGTGTGGGGGGGGGGCTGAGGAGGTAGGAGACAGAGGAAATATATTTTTAACTGAAAAAATTAAAATTAACTTTAAAAAGAAAAATTTCTCTCAAATACCATCTAGTCTAACCCTGTAATTTTATAGAGGAGGAAATGGAATCCCAGGGAGAAAAAGGGATTTGACCAGGGTCACACAGTAGTGAGTAACAATCAACAAGGATTTATTAAGCACTTACCATGTGCCAGGCCCTGGGCTAAGCACTGGACTCATAATAAAATCCTCCAGGGGTTCTATTATCTCATCACTTTCCTCCAGAGATGCAGATAGCAATCTGTCCCTGCCTGTCCATTCTGTGAGACTCTCCTCTTTGTCTTCTCACAAGTTCACCTTGGGGGGTCCACCCAAGATGCTGGAGGCCTTCCTCAAATTATCCTAATATCATTCTTATGTCTGTCTGCATAGCTCACTTTCACTATGGGTACATCCCATTCTCTCTTTCCATTATATATATAAATGTTAGCTGTGTGACCCTGGGCAAGTCATTTAACCTCTGTTTGCCTCAGTTTCCTCATCTGTAAAATCAGGATAATAATAGTACTTATCTCCCAGGGTTGTTGTGATCAAATGAGGGTCAAAATAATTGTAAAGTACTTAGCACAGTGCCTGACACATAGTAAGAGCCTAAGAAATGATGATGATGGTGATGATGGTGATGGTGATGGTGATGATGGTGATGGTGATAATGATGATGATGGTGATGATGGTGATGATGATGATGATGATGGTGATGATGATGGTGATGATGGTGATGGTGATGATGGTGATGGTGATGGTGATAATGATGATGATGGTGATGGTGATGATGGTGATGATGATTATGATGATGGTGATGGTGATGGTGATGATGATGATGGTGATGGTGATGATGGTGATGATGATGGTGATGATGGTGATGGTGATGATGATGATGATGGTGATGATGGTGATGGTGATGGTGATGATGGTGATAGTGATGATGGTGATAGTGATGGATGGTGATGGTGATGGTGATGAGGATGGTGGTGATGATGGTGATGATGGTGATGGTGGTGATGGTGATGGTGATGGTGATGGTGATGAACTAGTGTGTCCTTTCTGGTCCTCTTAGTTTAAAATAAAAAGTTCAAAGCAAATGATATTGACCCAAATAGTTTAAATGACAAGACAAAATTGCCTTAGACCCTTAAGGCACATATGCATGCGTGCCCAGGGAACATAGAGAGAGATCGCTTGGCCTAGGCACACACAGAGAACATGGGCAGCCTCGGTACATGCATGGAGCAGAGCAGTATGGAGATGACGAGTTCACAGTCCAAAGGGGAGCAATGGCCCATGTCCTCTGGGCATATCTGGTCTCTGCTGCTCTCTGCTGCCCTCTGCTGGGATAAGCATGAGTAGCAGCCAGTGCATCTCTCCTTTAGCAGACACCCTTTGGTTGTTGTTATGGTTGTTCAGTTGTGTCCTACTCTTTGTGATACCATGTGGGGTTTTCTTGGCAAAAATACTGGTTTGCTATTTCCTTCTCTAACTCATTTTACAGGTGAGGAAACTGAGGCAAACAGGGTTAAGTGACTTGCCCAGGGTCACACAGGTAGTAAGTGTCTAAGGCCTAATTTGAACTCAGGTCTTCCTGACTCCAGACCACCGCATCACCTGGCTGACCCTAGGCATGAGTAACGGCCAGTAAGTCTCTCTGTTACCAGATATCCTCCGCCCCCAAAGGCTCTGGGCCTGGTTTTCATGTGAATAAGGGCGAGGAATGGGAGGAGTAAGAACAGAAGGGCCAATAAAGCCTGTGAGGCTCAGACAGCCTTTGTTTTAAATTCCTGCCTCGATTATACATACTGAGCCAGGTGGAGAAGAGGAAGGAAACAAGCATTTATTAAGTCCTTAGCACGCGCAAAACACTGGGAATACACTTTGGGCCAGGTAGTCCAGGGATACTAGAGCTGGAAGGGACTGAGAAATTTTAGATCTTCATTTTACACACGAGGAAAGTGAAGTCCAGAGAGAGACCTGTATACCCAACATCATACAGGTAATAAATGTCAGAACCGGCATTTGAAACCAAGCTTTGGGGCTCCGGGGCCAACAACACTCTCTCCCCTGGACCAGAGGCTCTTAATGTGAAGTCTGGGGACAGATTTTGGGTGTGGGGGGGAGGGGTCTGTGAACTTAGATGGGAAAAAGTGGCATCTTTATATTCAGTAGCATTTAACTGAAATTTTAGCATTTCCCTTAGTTTTGAATATAGGCAATAATCCATCACCCCAAGAAGGGTGCATAGGCTTCATCAGGCTGTCCAAGGGGCCCATGATGCAAAAGAGTTCAAGAACCCCAGCATTCTACCAGCCTGCACCCTTGAACCAAAGATCCTCTTGATAATAACTTATATTTATTAAGTGTCTGGTCCATAGTAAGAACTTAACAAATAAGTTTTCATTCATTCACTAATTCACTCACTCATTCATTGATTCATGCATTGCCACAGTGCTTTAAAGATATCCTTACTTCAATCTGATATTATTTTACAGAGAAGGAAACTGAAGCCTAGAGAGGCATGGCTTGGTTGGTAAAGGAGTTTTGATTCCAACACAAATCTGCTGACTTCAGATGCAAAGGTTCTCACCTAATGGCATCTCTTTTTATGCATGTCCTATAGACATTTTCAACTCACTATGTCCCTCTGCAGCATCTCTTGTCCATTTCACCTCTGCAGCATCTCTAAAATCCACTCCTTTCTTTCCTCTGACACTGCCAACCCTCTAGTGTAGGCCCTTATCATCTCATACCTGGACTGTTGCAGTGGCTGCTGGTACGTCTACCTGCCTCAATTCTCTCCCTGCTCCAGTCCATCCTCCATTCAGCCACCAAGATGATTTTCTTAAAGTGCAGGTCTGATTATGTCATCCCCTCTATAAGCTCCAGTAACTCCCTATTGCCTCCAGTAGCAAATACAAAATGCTCTGTTTCACATTCAAAGCCCTTCATCACCAGGAACCCTCTTACCTTTCCAGACTCTTTATATCTTACTGCGCAACATGTACTCTTTGATTCAGAGCCACTGGGAATGTCAGGGCTGAGAGGGACCTTTTACAGTCGAGGAAGGTAAAGCTTTGCCCCTGGTGGCAGAGCTAGTAAGGACCAGAGCTGGCCCCTGAGCTCAGGCTCCTGACTCCAAAGCCCACCTGGCCAGTCCACGAACAAGACAGTCTAGGCATTTTCTCTGGATGTCTCAGTTCCTGGAATGTCCTTCTCCTTGTCTCCAACTACTGACCTCTCTGGTTTCCTTTAAGTCCCAACTAAAATCTCCTCTCCTACAGAAAGCCTTCCCCAACCCCTCCTAATTTCAGTGCCTTTCTTCTGTTAATTATCTCTCATTTATCCTGTATACATCTCATCTGTATGTATTTGCATGCTGTCTCTTCCATTAGAATGTAAGTTCTTTGAGGGCAGGGACTATCTTTTGCCTCTCTTTGTATTGTCAGCACTTAGCATGATACCTGGCACATAGTAGGCATTTAATAAATGTTTATTGAATGAGTGAATGAATAGGGAACAGGAATGAATGAAGGCTCAAGATGTGGGTCAAGGTCAAGTTGTGGGAGAGGTCTTGAATGTTGGCTGGGATGTTGGACTTGACCCCACTGGCAAGGAGAGCTATTGAAGGTATTTGAGCAGAGGAGTACCTCATATGGGAAAGAAGACTCTGGGGGCTGTCTTCAACCAGCTGAAGTTCATTAGGTTAGGTGAGATCTTTCTGGGGGCTATAGCACACCTGGAGATCTCTCTGGGGAAGTCTGGCTGTGGGGCTGAGGGGAGGAGGGGGAAGGGAACCAGAGTGTCTAATAAGGAATTGGCACCAAGGAAATCTACATACAAAAGGAGCAGTTGCTACTGGGACCAGAGGCCAGATGGGGAAAGGTATCAAGTTAAGGGTTTTTGGAGGGTAGGAAAGAGGAATCTGGAGCTAAGAGATCAGGACATAGGGGAACCACTCACAGGGGATTCAGATTTGGGGTTTAAGTAATGGAGGAACTAAACGAGAGGCCCTGTAGTGCAGGGGAAAGAGGGTGGGCTTTGGAGTCAGGAGCCTGAGCTCAGATCCTTACTAGCTCTGCCACCAGGGGCAAAGCTTTACTTTCCTCATCTGTAAAAGGTCCTTCCCAGCCCTGACATTCCCTGTCCTAAGGCCCCTTCTCACTCTGACATTCCCTATTCTAAGGTCCCTCCCAGCTCTGACATTCCACGTTCTACTGATTCCTCCATCTCCAGCTCTGACCCAACCTATGTCACAATGGAGAAAGCACACCAAAAGAAAATCCAAAAGCATAGAATGAGTGAGTTACAGAGAATAGACTTCTGATCTTCTGGGGGCTGAAGTTATCATAGTTGGCCTTGGTGGGCACTGCTGACCAGGGTCCCTGCCCCATCTCTTGACCCAGTCAGATGCTGGACAGAGTCTTGGAACTGATTCTGTCCAACCTGGCCCTTCTACAGCATGGCTGACAAATGGTTTTTTCAGCTCACGCTCAGATCCCCTGGGTGACAGAGGGCTCCCTCACTACATCCAGGACAGGCTCCTCCATTTGGGGGCTGATGTGACTGTTAAGGATTTCTCACCTGGTACCCAGCCTAAATCTGCCTGTCTACAATTTTCTTACTGCCACTTTCTCGGCTACTGCCCCTAGTTTGGCCCTTTGAGGCTTAGCTGAATAAATCTACTCCCTCCCCCCCACCGCCGCCCCCTGCAAAGATGATGAGAAAGATCTTGTGACGTTCTAATGATCTCCCTCCTCCCTCCCCACCCCAGCTCAATGTTGTCCAGTATTGAGGATGGGAAGGAGACTTCTCTAAAATTGATTATGGAGAGGACCCAGCTGATACTGATTAAAATGGACAAAGCGAAGATGACAGATGTGGCTTGTGTGCTGGGTTGATGGAGGTCCGGGGAACTAGCTCTCTTCACCCCATTCCCAGGTGCTCTCCGATGATTCATCCTTTTGTGGCCCTCCCTAGGGAATATCCCTTTCCAGAATCTACAATCACCCCAGGCTAACAATAGAAAAATGTTTGACACATACAGTCATGAAAACAGACAGCCCTGGGGGCACAGAAATACACAATGGTAATGATTTCCTAGCGGGAGAGTGAACAATGATCTACTGTACTCACTCAGCACCAGGACCAACACAGAGGTGGGCGGGGTCCTACCCTTTTTCCTCTGTCTGTCCCAGACAGACAGCTGGATGGGTAGACAGTCTGAGGGACAGATGGAAAACACCCAGGAAGAGGGGTGGGGCAGAGGTGACAATGGTTTGGGGGGGGGTCAAACCATGTGGGATGTCTCTGAAGTGACCCAGAGAGAATCCATTAGGGTGGGGATGGGAAGTAATTTGGACAAAGGAGAGACAGGAGGGGAGCTAACAGGGTGTGAGGGCTATGGGAGGATGGGGACTGGGTGGATGAAGCCAGAGAACAGGGTGGGGAGGGGGACCTCCCTGGATGGGGTGGCACAGAGTCAGAGCCAGTTCTAGAGTAAGGAACTCTGAGGTCGGGAGCTTGAACTTAATCTTGAACTCTATGCGTATGTACATATATTATTAATGTTGTTGTTGTCCGGTCATTTCAGTCTGTTGACTCTTTGTGATCCCATTTGGGATTTTCTTGGCAAAGAAATTAGAGTAGTTTGCCATTTCCTTCTCCAGCTCATTTTACAGGTGAGGAAACTGAGGCAAAGGAAAGTGACTTCCCCAGGGTCACACAGTTGGTAAGTGTCTGAGGCTAGATTTGAACTCAGGTCTTCCTGACTCTAGGCTTGGTGCTCCATCCCCAGTGCCACTACCTGTCCACATATTATATACGTATCATATAGTAGCATAGAGACTTCAGGCTTGCCTAACACTTTACATCCATTATTTCATTTTATCCTCACGACAATCCCATGAAGGAGATACTGTTATTATAGTAGGTGACTCACCCAGGGTCACGCAGCTAGTAAGTGTTTGGGGTAGGACTTGAACTTGGATCTCCCTGACTCCCGGTTCTGCTTGTTATTTCACACCTCACTGCCCCAATGTATACAAGAGTCTTTTGAGAGCTGAAGAGCCGAATCAAGTATTCAACAAACCTTTATTAAGCACCTACTACGTGCCAGACACTGTGCTAAATGATGGATTAGTGGGAAGGGACTGGAATGAGATCAATCCAGGATTAACAACAATACCTGACATCCATGTAAATGCTTGGAAAGTGATTTTACTGAATCCTCCCAACAATCCTGTGGTGTAATTATCACACCCATTTTACAGACGAGGACACTGGCGAAGAGCTGGCTACTCTCTGGATGCCTTCACACCCTCCAGGCTTGCCAGCTCCCACCCTAGGACCCTGGCCTGATTGTCACGAGTTCCCCATTACTAGTCAGACTCAGACTTACCAAGCCCCTGTACGTTGGGCCATCTTGGGGTCTGCCGATGGCCACCTGGAATTCCTCCTCCCCCACCCCCTTCTGGGGTACAGCAGTCACATCAACACTCCCATTTCTTCCTAGGACATGGCAGTCAATTGTCCTTTGACCACAATCACCATTCCCTCGGCATCTCAGTCCAAAATTCCTTGATGGGGCCACCTTCCTGTCTCTCCTCCTTCTGGCTTCGTCACCTCCCCAACATTGGCTACCCCACCCTGGAGAATCCTCAATTTCTTCCCCACCTCACCAGCAGTCCTGCCCCTGCTGGGGGACCCTTCCTTCCCCTCCCTTTCCAGATCCCCCAATGGGCTGTCTAGGACAGGAATTGTCGGGTTTCCTTATGTTTGTACTTAGCACAGTGTCAGGAACACAATAAGTGACTAATAAATGTTCTATCTATCTATCTATCCATCCATCCATCCATCCATTTTTCTATCTATCCATCTGTCTACCTGTCTGTCTGCTTGTCTGTCCATCTATTCATCCATTTCTCTCTCCCCTTCCTATCTATCTATCTATCTATCCATCTATCCATCCATCCATCCCTCTATCCATCTATCCATCTATCTATCTATCTATCTATCTATCTATCTATCTATCTATCTATCTATGTTATCTCTGTAAGAATAGAGACGGTTTCTTGGGGAGAAACATTGTTTTGACTTTTTTTCTATTTGTACCCACAGGGCTTAGCACAGAGACTGGCACATGTTGTTCAGTTGTTTCAGTTGTGTCTAACTCTTCGTGACCCCGTGTGGAGTTTTCTTGGCATAGATACTGGAGTGGTTTGCCATTTCCTTTGGTTCATTTTACAGACAAGGAAACTGAGGCAAACAGGGTGAAGTGATCTGTCCAGGGTCTCATAGACAGTACAGAACAGACCTGGGGTTTGAAGGGACTGGAGCTGTCTGGTACCCTGTTGCCATTCCTGTAAGTGAACAGATGAAACTCCCTCCCTTCCACCAATGCAGGCCTGGACGGTCCCTACCCTGCCCAGCACAAATGCCAGGGATTCTCCTGGGGCTTTTCCTCTGAGGATCTCAAAGCACTTAGCAGGAAGTAGTAGGGGGGTCCTCAGTTCCCTGAGTCGTCCCACAGGGCAAGTGTGAGAACAATGAGTGGAAGGAGCAGAGAGACAGATTTCCAGGAAGGCAGGAGACAGCGTCCGAGATCCATAAGACGGCTTCCTTCATCAAGGTGGAGGTTGCGCTGCGACTTTGTCCTTTACCATCTGTGTTATGACAAATGTGGATTTGTACAGATTGTACTAATTTTATTTGTATCATTTCTCAAAATTATTCTCAAATTTAAAAAAAAAAACCATTAGTCAGCTTCCCATTCCTATCAAATGAGCACTTCTCGGGTGTGATGCAGAGGGCTGGACCAAATAGGGCATTTTCACAGGTTTCCCCCCAACCCTCCTCACCGCCCCCCCCGCACCTCCCCCCCCCCCCCCCCCCCCGTACCTGGGATGTTCTCCTTCCTCATCTCAGCCTCCTGGCTTCCTTGGCTTCCTTCCAGTTACAGCAAAAATCCCTCTTTCTTTTTTTTTTTCCTGAGGTAATTGAGATTAAGAGACTTGCCCAGGGTCGCACAGCTAGTAAGTGTCTGAGGCCAGATTTGAACTCAGAAACTCCTGATTCCGGAGTGCTCTATCCAGTACATCCCCTAGCCACTCCCCAAATCCCCCCTTCTCCAGGAAACCTTTCTCAATCCTTCTTAACTCTGGTGTCTTCCCCCACCGATTCTTTCCAATTCATCCTGTCTAGAGCTTGTTTGTACATAGTTGTTTGCATTTGAATGTAAGCCCCCCCCCCGAGGGCAAGGAGTTTTTTGTCTTTCTTGGTATCCTCAGAGTTTAGCACAGGACCTGGCACGCAGTAGGCACTTAATAAATGCTAGTTGGCTGGCTAACCATTAAAGTATCTGCTAAGATTACTGCATATTCTAGTTTTTGGAGTTTGTGTCTTATCTTCTTTTAACTAGGAAGCTCCCAGAGGGCAGTGACCCTATGGAGCCCTAGTCCACAGACACTGCCCCTCTCCATGGATCATGGTGACTTCTCAATCAATCTATTCCCCTGGAGTCATGGAAAAATCCTCCATTTGAGTCTTACCTTCAACATTTACTAATTCTGATCTGGGATAGATTGCTTCCTTCCTTTAGTCCTCAGTCTCCTAAGCTGTAAAATGGAGCTGATTGGCTTCCTACCACGGGTCCCTGCTGCAGGACTATCCTGAGGAAAACACTTTGTAGACCTTCAAGGGCTGAAGACATGGGAGAGATCTTGGCATCTCAATGCAGAGACAGATCGTTTGGCCAAGGTTGCCAGGGAGACCTCCTTGAGGTCTACCGTGTAGGAGATAACCCCCCAGCACTTCCAACTAAACTAGGCCGGGCCTTACAGAGCCTCTGTTTAAGGTTTGGGATGGGGGAGCCCTGAATCAGCCTGGGACCAGAGGCGGGGAACATTAGCACCCCTAAACCAAGGAGAAAAGGAGTCTTCCTTCATGGGGAGTGGGGGAGGGCGCCAGGCCAGGTGCCCCAGGCAGCGCCAAGGCAGCTGGATGGGCATGCTGCCAAGAATCCCAGGAATGTGTCTCTGCCGTGTCCTCCCCTTCACTCTTCCTCCCTCTAGCGCCCCCCTCCCTTTCCCCTCTATGCTCCTCCCAGCCCAAGAGAGGACAGGATATTCCCAATACAAAAAATGACCCAAGTCCATCCTAGTTATGGGAAAACTTAATAGTGGTGGAGGGTGATGGGCCCAGCCATGGACCCTTCTAAAGTGTCAGGGAGAGTCTCTCTGTATGGGGGGTGGGGAGAGGATGCTGGTGACTTCTCCCCTACCCCCATCCAGGGTACTTCTATGATACTGACCCAGTGTGAGCAGAAAGGACCACAGAGCAGGGTCTGGCTGGCATCCGGGTGAGAAGCAAACCCTTCACAGAATGTTGGAGTCCTTCAATATTAGCATCATGCTTTCCTAGAATTTCAGAATCATAAAATCTTAGATTCATGAGAGCTCAATATCGCAGAGTCACAGAATTTAAAAATCTCAAAGTTAGGCCATTATTAGAGCTGGAAGAAACCTTATGGGAAGATTGTCCTCCCACCTGGGGTCAGAATCATCTCCACATCATCCCTGACACTTGGTCAGCCAGGTCCTGCTTAAATACTTCCACTGGTGGGAAGCTCTCCTCCTTACAAGACAACCTAGGGGAAAAGCTCTATTTTCTTCCTCCAACTTCTTGAGTTGAGGTCCTCCAACATAGAACTTGTGATTAGCCACATGTTGCAGCAACATCCTCCCTTCTTTCCTAGCCTCAGATTCCCTCACTTAAGAACTGCTCATCGGGGTCAGGCAGCCAAAGTAAGGACATTGTCTCCAGAAGGCCCCAGTGAAAGTGAATGGCTTTCCCAGGAGGGGTGTGAACCCAGGCAATGAGGAGTCTCCTCTAACCCTCTTCCAGGAACATAGGTGAGTTATTAGGTGAGCTCATTACTGCCTGGGAGACTAGAAGAGTCTAGTTCAGGGTGAGGGTGGCAGTGAGGTCATTGGGGTTTGGGAGGAGGGGGGATGGTGCTGATTTGGGTCAGGAAGAAGGCCAGAGTCTGATTAGTACTGCTCTGATGGGAGCCAAGTGTGGGGTGAAGTGTTTCCCCCAACCTTTCTCCACCCCTGTCTTAAATCTTAAATGGAGGGAAGGGGCTGAGGGCATTTCTGCTCTCTGTGTGGTCAGTAATGAAGACCCTTCATCCTGGAGTGGGAGGGCATCAGTGGGAAGGTGCCATCCCAACCCTCAGGGTTTGGTCACCTGTGGACTTCAGACTCTGGGTCTGGGGGGGACTTAGGGGGACAGAACCAAAGATTTTCCAACTTGCCCCTTGGCTTGTGGCCCTGATGAGGCAGAGAGGGGAGGACCCCCCCAGGGTGAAGAGCCCCAGATGGTAGCCTTAGCACAAACTCAGCCCATTTGGGTGGGTTTAGGTCTGATCTTCACCTCCCTCCTGAGCCAGGGAGATCTCCCTGGCCAGAGAATCCTGCCTTTAGCATTTATGGAACTGAACTGATTGTAGAGATGTGGTCCTGCCTTCAAGATGGTCCCAGAGTCAGGGGCACATTAGGAATTTCTGTACCTGGAGCACAGACAGGAAGGGCATCCACATTGAGACACCCCCAACATTGCCGTGAGGTGGCTACCGGGGAGAGAGGGAACTTGGGAGAACCTATTAACTCCAGAGCACCACCTGGTAGCTTCCTGTTTTAATTATCCTTCCTAAGTTGGAAGTTCTGTTGTTTTAGCTTCTGAAAGGACTTTGAATGATGTCAGCACCCTCTGAATTTCAGTGCCCTGAGGATGAGTCTGAGTCACCCTGTCCTTGTTACAGTTCTGCTCAGAAAGAAGCCACACCTGGCCTTAAGAAGTCTCTGGTTTGAGGAGGGAGACACAGTCCCTGTCCTTGAGGAGTTCTTGGTCTGAGGGGAGAAGACTCTCAGGCAAATATTTGTAGTGTGTTGGTTCTGGGGGCAGGGGGGTGGGTAGGGGAGCCATCCATCATGCCCAAGGTCTCCGGGCAGTGACAAAAGGTCACCACTGCCCGCTCCCAGACTCCAGGCCTCTCAGAGTCTGGCTCCAGTGGGTCCTTGTTCCCCGAAGTATGCGTCCCCAGCAGCTCAGTCTCCCGGGGTCCCAGGGGTCCAAGGGTCAGGTAAACAGGATCTTGGGATCGTTCAGTGACCTTGTTTACCTCCCCGAAAGAATGTGATTGGAATTTTTTTTTCCCTCTCAACAGGCTGGTGAGTCACCTCTCAGATATGCAGGAGCGTTTCCACTCTGGGTCTGGCCCCTCAGTCTGCCCCCTGGTCCCCCCTTCCCCTTACGCCATCTTCTGGGCCTGTGCTCTTCAGGTCTCCGGCCTTTTTTTTTCCCAGTGCCCGGTCAAGGCCATCGCAGAGCTGGGGGCCCCCCTTCCTGGTGATGTAAGCCCCTCCTCCCCCAGCTCAGCCTCAGTCGGACCCGGGGCTGTGTTGTTACCAAGGCAATTGTCTCCACACAGGAAGCGAGGCCTAGTGACCAGGCCTTCTCGGCTTCGGGTCCAAACACAGGAAGCGGCCCGAAGTGGCCACCAGGCGGGCAGCATTGTCAGCCAAGGAAACAAAACAGAACAAAAAGACTTAATGAGAACAATTAGCCCAAAGAGGGAGGAAAAAAACGCCAAAATACCAAACAAAGGCAGAGAGTTCCAAGCCAGCCCGGCCTGGCCCAAGGCCAGGGAGCTGTGTTTTTGCCTCCTAACACAATACGCATTCAATCGCATTTCCTCCGAACCCGGAGGCTCCAGGAGCTGTGGGACTTTTGTGAGTCTTGCCCCGCTTCGGTTCCTCCCAGCAGCTGGGAGCCCCCCCAAACCTGGGCAGGCCATAAGCTATCCCCCAAGCTTTTCTCTGCTTTCTCTCCCTCCCAGTGTGGCCTGCCGGGACTCTTCCTCAGCCTTAGTCTCCCTCTGATCCAAAGCCCCTTGCCCAGAGAGCCTAGGCTGCTGGTTCTGGTAAGGAAGGGGGGTGCCCAGCCATGCCCTTTGGGGGTGACCTGCCGATGGTTCTGGATATGGTATCTTCTCTGCTAGACAGTAAACTGCCTGAGGCAGGCCCTGTTCCATTATTCCATTTTTTTTTAACTTTTTAAAAAAATTATTCATTTTGAACTTAAAGACAAAAAAGAACATTTCCACGTACACAGCACAACATAAAAAGATGATTCATGAATTTCCATTTCACACTGTTCCATTATTCCATTTTAACCCCAGAATTTCATTCTTTTTCAGACTAAACCTGGGACTTTGGCTTAGGGAACTCCCAGTGAGGAAGCTCCTTTTACTGATACAGATCAGCACCTGCCTGTTGAGTTTGGGCCTTAAACTGCTGCCTGGATCTTCTTGACCTTGAGGCCAGCTCTGCCACACTTTAGACTTTTAATAAGTGCTTGTTGATGGATGACTTGGTGTTTTTGAGGTGATGAGAAGGCACCTGTACCCATTATGGTCCAGGATTTAGAACACTGGTTTGGAATTAGATGGCCGGAGTTCAAGTCTTGACTCTGAGACGCTTACTGTGTGGCCTTTGAAAATCACTTCCCCTCCCTGGGCTTGGGTTTCCTGCTCCGTAAAAGGAGGGGGCTGGACCACAAGGACTCTGAGGCTCCTTCCGGCTCTGGAGCTATGATCCATTTCCCTGTTTTCCTTTGGTGGGGGCAGGGAAGGGGGAGGGGGCTCTGTTCTCAGTCTAATGGGAAAAAAATGAGATTTACAATGCAAATTCTAATCCTAGCTCTGGGGCTTCTGCATTATGGGATCCTGTGTAGCTTATGGGTTCTTTCTGGTAAAATGAGGCAACTTGATGGTCCCTTCCAACTGGAGATCTATGATCCTGTAATCCTAATCCCACCCTTAGACACTTAGTAGCCTGGCAAGTCACTTAAGCACTACTTGCCTCAGTTTCCCTATCTGTAAAATGGGATAATGATAGCACCTACCTCCCATAGTTGTTCTGAGGATTAAATGAGATGATCTGCTTCTGAAGCCTTAAAACACTATAGAAATGCTGGTTTTTGTTATTTCCGTTCCAAGGCCCATGGAAAACATGAGGCTGCCAGTCTTGGGAAGAGGCCCACGGACCAAGCTGGGCCTAGGGACTGAGCTATATAACATGGGCGGGGTAACTAGGGCTTTCCCCCAGGGTGCCGTCACTCATAGTTTAGTACTGAAACAAATGAGCCGTTTAGCAAGGATGAGTTAAAACAGGGAGCTGCCAGCCTCCCCACCCCTTGTTTGTGCCCATCTTTCCTCAGCCGCCATGTTGGCTTCTGAGTCTCTTTTCCCAACTAAATTTGTCTTTAGAAGTTGATTTAGGGGACTTGGGGGGGGGCAGGAAGAGAGTTTTCTGCCTCTAGGGGCAAAATAGGCTGGTTCCATCTCATCTCTTCCTGGGGAAGTTTGTGCCAGGATCCAGGTGGAATGTGGCCTTACTGCCTAGTCTGGGCTTCAGAGGCTTCTTTTACCTGTACTTCTAACTGCCATTTTCCCACTGCCACCTGCCCCATGTGTTATTTCTGAATCTATACCTTTTCTTTTCCCTTGTAAATAAACCTAGATCTAGAACATACTTTCACGGGCTAGAACATGGGGAGACAGGGGACAGAAGAGAAAGTGAGAAATGGATGCCAGGATTAGGCACCAAGGTACAGTGGGAGGAGGGGGCGAGGCAGGTAAACAGGGATTGGCTGGGCTATTTTATCCCCAGCTCAAGGAATTATATAGATTTAGAATAAGAAGAGCCAGGTCAGGGATGAGAGGTGGGGCTAGCGGGGCTGAAGATTCAGTGATGAAAGAAAGAAAGAAAGAAAGAAAGAAAGAGGGAGGGAGGGAGGGAGGGAAAGAAAGAAAAAGAAAGAAAGAAAGAAAGAAAGAAAGAAAGAAAGAAAGGAAGGAAGGAAGGAAGGAAGGAAGGAAGGAAGGAAGGAAGGAAGGAAAAAAAAGAAAGAAAGGAAAGAAAGAAAGAATCCAGGGCCAGTTCCAAGTGGCAGTTGGGGTCACTCAGCTACCACTGCTTGACAGAAATTTGGGACAAAGCTCAAATCCTGTGGATCCTTCACAGGGTCAAAATGAGCCCTAAATACCTGCCCATGGAATGTTAAAGGTGAAAGGGAACATGGAGACATCCTAGTCCAACCCCATCATTTTCTAGATAGGGAGACTCCTACCCAGAGGAAAAATGACTTACCCAAGGTCACAGATCTCGTCGGTGCCAGAACCTTCTGCACTTTGGGTGTCTGGGGCAAGTACCCCAATGCACCTGATGGTGGTGATCATTCCTTTGGCCTTGGGACCCAAGGCTCCACGGGCAGCAATAGCACCTGCCCCACCCCTCCAAAGCTGATGTTTGTTGACTCGCTGGTTGTGTAGCTGTGAGCAAAGGTGCTGGAGAAGAAAGGAAGAAACTGGTCATCTTGTATTTGAACCCTTCTTGCTAGCTGAAGGCTAATGGATGTCACACTCCTTCCTCCCAGCCTGTTCCCAGAATTCCTAGCTTCCTTCAATGGTCAGCTCCAATGTCACTTCCAACATGAGACCTTTCGGGTCTCCCTCCCGTCAGCCCCTAGGGCCTCCCCTAAGACATTGTTTTTGATTTATTTTTAATTTGCTTACATATGTCTAAGTTACTTCTACTACTGACTTAGAGAGTAAGAGCCTTGAGGCCAACGAGTGTTTCATTTTGTCTGTATCCCCAGAACCAAGCAGTCCTTGGCACACAGTAGGTGCTTAATAAATAAATTCCTGATGATGTGAATTGAATTGAGTCAGGATCTGAACCCAGGTTCATCTGCTTTCCTTGGGCAAACCCCTTCCTCTTCTGGGCCTCTGTTTCCTCCTCTGTCAGATGAGGGGATTGGCCTCCGTGATCACTAGCAATCCTACCAGCTTGGGCATTCAGGACCATGTGGGCCATTTGTCAAACTGAGTCGATGATTTATCTTCCAGCTCTGAGTCCAAAGCTCTCTTTACTCACGTCCCAGCCTCTCTGCCTGTCCCTTATGTAGGCAAAGAGTCCTTTGTCTATAGCCAGAGTCTGGACCCTGGACCCTCCTGCTCCCTGGACCTGCTGGTTTGGGGATGAGCCAGGGTCACTGAAGGGACACATGAGATAAAGCAGGATCCAGAGAGAAAGAAAGAAAGAGGGGGGCCTAGTGTGAGAATCTGCCATCTCCCTTAGCAACTGGGGGATTCCCCATCCTCCCCCCACCAACCTTGACCCCTCTCCCTGGACACCAGCTGGTCCCATGCCCCAGACAGTCCTTCCAGCTGAGGAATCTAGTCACAGCTGGGACAGACAATGACCCACTGTCTGCCGGGCCAGGCCTCCCAATCCCCCCAGAGCCTGGAGAGCAGCCTGGGCTACCTACCAGGGATGGAAAGTCCTGATCCCGGAATCCGCTTGTGTGTCCCTGGGGGGGGATGTTGGAAACAGATATTTCACTGTCTGCGGCTGCGGCTGCTTCTGCTGCCCAACTGGCATGGTCTTGGATTACAAGCTGAGCAGGATGGAGGGAGGACATTCTGGGCCCCTGATTCCATTTCAGAAAGTCTTCCTAGCCCAGTCCCTGGTCCCTGCTCAATGTCGTTCTCCTCACATGAGAACCAGCCTTTGCATAAGCCGGACTGCATGCCTGGAATGCCCTCTCTCCTCACCTCTGCCTCTTAGAATCAACCCCCAGTTGGTTTAAAGTCCCACTTTCTACATGAAGGTGGCCCTTCCCCGACCCTCCTCCCTGACCCCTTTGTTAAGGACCTCTCTCTTTCCTGAATAGTCATTTATATGTAGTTTCTATTAACTTTTCTATGTGTATATATATATATATAGAACATATATGTATATATGTTCTCCCAAATGGAATGTAAGAGCCCTGAGGTCAGGGACCGTTGAGAGGCAACAGAGAGCCAGACTCAAAGCCACAAAGTCCTGGGTGCAAGCCTAGTCTCAGACACATCCTGGCTGTGTGACTCTGGGCAAGTTACTTAACTTTTCAGTGATCCAAACAACCCTCTAAGACCAAAAGGTGCCCCTGAGAAGGTGCTGACCTGAAGAGTTTGCTTGCTCAGGAGTGCCCTAGGTCAGTGAAATCGTGTTTCTGGTCATTACCTTAAACCTTTGTTTCTCCAGTATGTAGAACAGGGACTGGTGTATTGTGGGTGTTTAATGAACACTCACAGAATAAATGAATGAAGAATGAATGATGAAATGTTATGAATAAATAAATAATGAATTAAAAAAGAAAAGGAAAAAGTGATGAAGTGTTAAAAAATAAAAAACAAATAAAAATCAAAATGAATGATGAATGAATGATGAAATGTTAGAAATAATGAATTAAAAAAGAAAAAGGAAAAACGCATAATGAATGAGGAACGAATGATGAAGAATGGTGAATGAATGAACACCAAAATAAAGTGTTTCCCAAAGACAAGGGTGGTGCCCTCCATCCCCTTCCCTGTTCTCCCCCCTCCCCATTACACCAGTCTCACCTGTCTGTGAGAGTTGATCCCTATCCTCTGCTCAGTCAAACGCATAGGGCGATACATAGGCCTGGATGTTTGTCTGCTTTCCAACAATCACAGTATACTTCAGGTATCATGGGTTTTCAGCCAATGGATGGAAAGCAGAACTTATCTTCAGGCAGTTTCTGCCTTTGAATGATTGATTGATTCAGATGTCTAGATCTTACTTATACCTGGACCACTCCTTTGATTGATTCAGTAACTTAATTAAAGAAACTTCATCTTCCCTGATAAAGGGGCTGAGGGGCAGATCACCTTGTTGGTTACATCAATTGGGGTCAATGGCATGGAAGAACCTCAGCCACAAAGGAATGGAGGCCCAGAGAGGGGAAATAGGAACCATGGTAAGTAAGCGCATGAGATACAAACCAAGTGGCACCTGAAGTCCACCATCCCCTGAGATGGCTTCATGGGCAAGATGGCTTTTGAGCTGTAACTCTAAGCATGCTTAAGATGACAGCCGGAGAAGATGGCGGAGGGTTCTGGGGGTGGGGAAGAGAAAAGAGCATGCTCAGTGTGGAAAACAGCATGATTAAAGGCCTGGCTGATATAAGTAGGACTTTCAAAGGATTCGGGGATGGAAGGGACCTTAAAGACCATCTCACCCAATTTCATTTTATGGATGACAAGCTGAGGCTCAGAGACATTAAGCAACTGGCCCAAGATCACTCAGCTAGCTAAAGGCAGAAGCCCTGTCTCTTGCCTCCTGGCAAAGCTGGGGCTCTTTCCATGACACCACCTTGTGTGGTGGCTCCTTCTCAGCCCTGCCCTACCCCACACTCCACATATTCTCCTGCTGCTGTCTGAGCCCTGAAGCCTTTGGCCCTTTGGAAGAATGTAGCTTCCGGGGGGAGCCCTTAAACCCTTCTCGACATCAGGAGTAAGTGCCTGGCTGGCAAAAATCCAGAAAAGGTGAGTACCTATTGATTCAAGTGATTCACTCATTTAACAGGTGCTTAATATGCAGCCTAGGACTGAACGTTAGGGAGGAAGAGATGAGAGAAGCAGGAGTTACCCTCAAAGTGCTTACAGTCTACTAGGGAAAACTACATACACGGGCAAATAAATTCAAACTGTATACAAAGTAATTTCCTGGGAAGAGAGATCGGCACCTAGGGCAATCAGGGGAGGCCTCTCTGCCACGACGACAGAGTCTGGAGGGAAATGCATGATTCTAAAAGGAGGAGGGGAGGCCTGAGCACATTCCCAGCCTGAAGATGGCCTGTGTGAGGGCTGGGATGGGGAGATGACACAGCATGTACAGAAAACAGCAAATATGGGTGGTGTCTTAGGTAGAGTGCTGGACTAGGAGTCAGGAAGGCTAGAGTTCTGATTCTGAGGCAGATGATGGTGAATCTAAAGCTCAGAGGGGTTCGAGTCACACAGGGGGCCAGGTGGTATTAGGACCCAGGCTTCCTCACTTTGTCTCCCCTACAGTAATGGGGCATGTGTGTGTGTGTGTGTGTGTGTGTGTGTGTGTGTGTACCTCCTCATTTCTCAAGGACAGGAGCCCAATATTGTCTTGTTCTGCTCCCTGAGGCCATGGTGCCACCACCCAAGTGACTGCTCAGCCGGTGCCCAGTTGTGATTTGGGGAATCAAATACTTCCAGGGTGGGGGTGGGGGTGTTGCCTGGAGCTGGGGCTGCATGTGGGAGAATGCTTTGGTGTTGACTTTCTCTGGTAACTTGACCTTTCTCCTCCCTCTGGAGACAAAACCAAGAGGAGAGGGTCATGGGAACTGGCTGGCTTGGCTGGCTAGGAAGGGAGAGGCTGCCACCTGGTTAGGGAGGGAGGTGGGGCGGATTTCCCCAAGTTCAAGTTTACTTTGACTGATTCCCTCTCTCTCCTTTGGCCTGAGATGTGGGTTTGTCTCCAGCCAAAGTCAACCCTTCCCATTTTTCGACATTAAGAGGCATAAGTAGATAGAGGACTGGACTCAGAATCAGGAAGACCTAGGCTCAAATTCCGTCTTGGACATTTACTAGCTGTGAGACCCTGGTCGAGTCACTTTACTTTTCCCAGCCTCAGTTTCCCTCATGTGTATAACCATGTGATTATTGGTATGGTCAATTATACTGACAGTTTTTGTAGCACTGAGGCAACCTGGCATTCTTGGTATAAATCCCACCTGGTCATAGGGAATTATCTTCCCTCATACATAAAATAGGGGTTGGATCCTGTGGACCCTTCTAAATACAAGATTCTGATTGTAAGGGGCATAGCAGATAGAGAAGTGGATTCAAAGCCAGGAAGCTCCAGGTTCAAATCTCACCTCTGATGCTAGCTGTGTGAACTTGACTTTCCCATCTGTAAAATGGACCTGGTAGGGTCTACAATACCTAGCTCAAAGGGTTGAAATGAGGCTCCGATGGGCTAAGGCCCATGAGGGCTTGGTATAATTTGAGTGTGGCTACTATTATCACAGAGTCTGCTTCTGGAAGGAGCCTCAGATGGCAAGAAATCCAACCCCTTCCTTTTATAGAGGAGAAAAGTGAAGGCCAGAGGAAGGAGGTCCCATAGTTAAAAGGGAGAAGGACCAGAATTTGAACCCAAGCTGATCGCTACCAGAGCTAGTGCCTTTCCCCCTAGGTGAAGCTCTCTGATGGTCAAGAATGAGAGGCGGCCTTATAGATTGGCTAGAGAGCTGCCCGGGGAGTAGGGAAGAGCTAGGTTCAAATCCTGCCTCTGCTCCACACTGGCTGCATGACCTTGGGTAAATCTCTTAACCTCTCAGTGTCCCCAGAAATCCTCTAAGAATGGGCAGTGGGCATTCTCTAAGTCAATGAAATCATTTGCATTTTGGTGGGAGCCCTCTGGGGACATAACACCTTAACCCAAAAGGATGCCTGCCATGGTGGGAGTTTGGGAGATCATGACAGACTGCAGAGAGACATATCTGGAGCAGTCTGTATCCCTCTGATCATGGGTGGTTCAAAGAATCACTGTACAGCTGAGCTGGACAGGTTGTCGGAGGCCCATTACTGAACAAGAATGTTCCCTCAACATTACCTGGGGTCATCCAGCCTCTGCCTGAAACCCTTCCCACCCCCAGACAGCAGGAGAAGGTATTGGGTCCCGGTCCCCAAGAAGCTTGCATTGGAGCTGGGGAGCCAAGATGTGAACCTGTGAAAGAGGCAGCCTTGATATTTGTTGTTTTCAGGCATTCTCTTGTGTCTGACTCTTTGTGATTCTGTGGCCCATACTGTCCATGCGGTTTTCTTGGCAAAGATACTGGAGTGGTTTGCCATTTCCTTCTAAGGCAAACAGAGGTTAAGTAACTTGCTTAGGGTCACACAACTATTGAGCATCTGAGGCCTTCCTGCCTCCAAGCCCAGCCCTCCATCCACTGGGCCACCTCACTGCCTCCAATCTTGATCTTAGGAAGTTATAATAACCAGAGCTGTGGAGGACCAGAGGATGGACACATAATGGGGGGATCAGGGAAGGCTTCCTGGAGGTGTGCAGGCTGGAGAGTGGGCCTTGAAGGAATGGCAGAAGTCCTGTGGTTTGTTGTAGAAGGAATTTGGCTAGCCTCTGAGATCCCTTGGGTTGGAAAGCAAACAGCTGGAGGGGTGGGAGTGGGTGGGGGGAGGAGGACAGCTACAGCTGCCGGCAGCTGTCAGTTATGTCTACTGTTTAGACAGCAAGGGATAAACGTCAGAAAGGATTTACCAAACACTTAATCTGTGCTAAGGGCTGAAGCTCCAAAGAGACCAAAGACTCTCTGCTTTCAAGGGGCTTCCAGTCTAAGGGAGGGGCCGCCAAGCAGCTGGGTCCAAGTTGTAGATGAGACCAGTGAGAGAGGTCTCTGAGGGGAAGGTGGGAGCAGCTGGGGCAGGGCAGAAGGGGGATCCGAGCTGATTATCTAATGAGGCTTGTGAAATGAAAAGGCAGAGATGAGGGGGCAGAGAATTTGGAGCCCAGGAGATAACGAGGACAGAGGGTCATGTTAGGGGAACCTCAGTTAGGCCAGTGTGGCTGGACGGCAGAAGGCTTAGAGAGAAGTGAGAAGGAAAGAAAGTTGGGGAAGGATCAGACTGCTGGAGGGCTCTAAATGACAGGGGCCAGGTTATATTTGATCCTGAAGGTAATGGGGAGCCACTGGTGCTCATTGGGGGAGGGAGTGACAAGTCAGACTGAGGATGGATTAGAGTGGGAAAATTCTGTACAAGAGGTTTATTGTGATAGCGAACAGGAGAGTGGGGAGTGCCCACATTAGGGTTGGAGCAACAGGGATGGAAAGAAGGTGAGTCTGGCAGATAGGAACCTCAGAATAAGGAAGAGCTGGGTTTGAATTCTGCCTCTGACATGTCTTGGCTGGGTGACCCTGGGTAAATGGTTTAGTTTCCTGGGGCCACATTCTAACAGGGGAGACAACCTGTAAATTATGAGGTACATATGGGATCCATAGAGAGCAGATGGGAGGGAGCCTTGGGAGGGGAGGCTTCAGCTGCTGGGAGGACCAGGAGAAAGTTCCTGGAGAAGGGAGGATTGGAGCTGAGTTTGGAAGGAAGCCACGGATTCTGAGAGGCAGAGGGGACTAGCTAGGATCAAGGGAACTGGATTTTAGCTCTCTGGGCCTCAGCTTTTCCCTCTGGACAATGATAGAATGGGAAGAGAAGGACTCTTAGGTCCATCTCAGCCCTGACACTCCACGTTCTAAGCTCTCCTTGTTCTAAGGTCTCTCCTAGCCCTGACATTTTACGTACCAAGGTCAGTCCTCACTTCTGATAGTCTAAGATCCATCTCGGCTCTGACATTCTGGGTTCTAAGTTCCCTATGTACACTGACACTCTGTGTTCTAAGGTCCTTTCCAGCTCTGACATTACATTCTATTCTCAGCCCTGGGCCTGACCCCTCTCTGGGGTGACTCATCAGGCCTGGGATCTCACAGGAGGGGGTCAGGCTGAGGCTGCCCCTTCAGGCAGGGGGGCAGGGTGGAGGGGCCTCTAGTCAACAGAAGGGGAACACTGGATCCAAGCCAAGGGGTGAGTAGAAGAAGGAGGAGGAAGGCCAGGGCTAGGCCAGAAACGAGGTAGGGAGGGTGAGGCCTAAGCAGGCTGGCTGGGAAAATCAGCCTGGTTACCACCAAGCCCAGAGAGCCTGGCTTCCCTGCCCCCTCCCCCTGTACCCAATACCCACCCACACAATAATAGCAGTTGCAGCTGGTGCAAAAGTTCTTTCCTTACAAGCTATCTAATCTCTGTGAGACTCAGTTTCCTACTCTGTAAAATGAGGGGTTGGACTAGATGATCAATCAACAAACATTTATTAAGCACCTACTATGTGACAGAGATACAGAGAAAAGCAAAAACAGTCCCTGCTCTTGGGGAGCTTATAGTCTAGTGGTCAGAGTAGACCGAAGGTAACCTTAGAGGGGATGGCATTTAACCTTAGAAGGGATGGCACTGGTAGCTGGGAGGATCAAGAAAGTCCTCCTGGAGCTGAGCTTGAGCTGAGTCTTGAAGAAAGCCAAAGTGATTGGGAGGGAAGATTCCAGGCATGAGGGTCACATCGAGGCCAAAGGCTTGGAGACCGGAGATGTAATACTGTGTGTGAGGAAAAGCAAATGCCTCATAATGACTGTATTGGAGCATACTTGTGCTAGAGGAAAATGTAGGATCCTTGGCAAGATAAGAAGGGACCAGGCTGTGAAGAAGTTTAAATGCCAAACAAAGGACTATTGGGACCTGGAGGTGATAGGGAGCCATTGCACCTCCTTGAGGATGGGGAGATAACACAGATTGATGCATTAAAAAGATTGATTTGGCAGCTTGATGGAAGATGGGCCAGAGGGGGTGGGGAAGTCGGGCCAATAGTGGTGGTCCGGCCGGCCATGAGACGGACGATGAAGCCTGCCCTAGCCTGGTTCTCTGAGTGGAGAGAAGGGGATGTTGAGGAAGAGACATTTCAGAGGAAGGAATGGCAAGATGGGATGATGGACTGGGCAGGGGCTGGAGGGAAGACGACTCCGAGGTTGGCAGCCTGGGTGACTGGGAGGGTGGTGGTACCCTCCACGGTAAGCAAGAAAGTGGAAAGAGGAAGGGTTGGGGGAAAGGAGATTAAGTTCTGGTCTGGACAGGCTGAGTTTGAGATTTCTATGGGACGTTTGGACGGCTGGCAATTGGAGGCTAGTGCTCAGAAAAGAGACTTTGCTGTTATTTTTCAGTCATGTCTGACTCTTTGTGGGGTTATTTTGGGCAGACACACTGGAGTGGTTTGTCATTTCCTTCTCCCACTCATTTTACAGATAAGGAAACTGAGGCAAACAGTTTAGTGATGTGCCCAGGAAGTGTCTGAAGCCGGATTTGAACTCAGGTCTTCCTGACTCCAGGTCTGGTGCTCTAACCACTGTGCCACCTGTCAGAGGCAGAATTTTATCTCAGACCTCTCTCACCCAAACCACACTGGTTCTCTTTTTGGTGAACTCACTTGAGTTTACTTCTGAATCTTTAAATCCTCTTGTCCCTTGTAAACAAGTCCCAGAAATGTGTGGTCTTGAGGGTACTACAGAGCTGGGGTAGGGGGTAGAGAGGAAGGGAAAGAAGGAAGTGGGTGCTAGCCTTGGCCAGCTGGAGAAACAATGGGAGAAGAAGGGGAAGTCATCTGGGGATGGGCGTCAGTCCGAGGCATCACTAAATCATTTTGCACCTGAGGCAAAGCCAGAAAGCAGACCTGGGCTCAGGCTACAAGGCTGGTGCTGGTGCTGGTGTTGCTGGTGCTGGTGCTGCTGCTGCTGCTGCTGGTGCTGGTGGTGTTGCTGGTGCAGGTGTTGTTGGTGCTGGTGCTGCTGGTGCTGGTGCTGCTGCTGGTGCTGCTGGTGCTGGTGCTGCTGCTGGTGGTGTTGCTGGTGCAGGTGTTGCTGGTGCTGGTGCTGCTGGTGCTGGTGCTGCTGCTGGTGCTGGTATTGCTGGTGCTGCTGCTGGTGTTGCTGGTGCTGGTGCTGCTGGTGCTGGTGCTGCTGGTTCGGGTGCTGGTGTTGCTGGTGCTGGTGCTGCTGGTGCTGGTGCTGCTGCTGGTGCTGGTGCTGCTGCTGGTGCTGGTGTTGCTGGTGCTGGTGCTGCTGGTGCTGGTGCTGCTGGTTCGGGTGCTGGTGCTGCTGGTGCTGGTATTGCTGGTGCTGGTGCTGCTGCTGGTGCTGGTGCTGCTGCTGGTGCTGGTGTTGCTGGTGCTGGTGCTGGTGCTGCTGCTGGTGCTGGTGTTGCTGGTGCTGGTGCTGGTGTTGCTGCTGCTGGTGCTGGTGTTGCTGCTGCTGCTACTGGTGCTGCTGCTGCTGGTGCTGCTGGAGAGACTCAAAGTGGGGGTTGAAGCCAGTTAAGGACTACGAAGGAGCACGTCTGTGAGTCTGTCCCACAGCTGGGTCAGGAACACTCTGGTAGGTTCCTACTGGGCCTAACTATTTTGGCAAACTAGGTGCAACAGTTGCCAACTTTTGTTTCTATGTTTCTGGAGAACTCCAAGGGCTGTCTTCATCCTTAAAATCTGGTGCTCTGGGACAAAGCTCCTGTTGCCCCAGCCTAGTGGGGCGGGGTAGCAGATCTCTGGACCTTAGAAGCCAAATCAGGAGGCCCCAGGATCTAAAGGCAGGATGAAACCTAGAGCTGAAGTCGGACACCCACATGGAAGCACAGAACCTCAGATCTAGAGCTGGAAGAAACCTCAAAGGCTACCAAGTCCAATCCTCTTGTTTTACAGATAAGGAGACCGAGGCCCAGGGAGGTCCCACAATTCACTCAGCTGGAGCTGAGTTTCAGGGGTCAAGGAAGTTCACAAATAGTAAAACTGAATTTGATGTTTAGGTAGGAGTGGGGGGACCTGGAAGCAAAGTCCATTGGAGGGCTGGTGCCCCAGCAGCTGGGAAGCTGAGGCCCGAGGGTCTGAACCAGATCTTTCCCAGACAAAGGCTTGTTCATCCCAGCCTCACACTGAAGCCCAGGCAGGTTCCCTAGCCCCAAGGAGAAGGTGCTGGCCCAGAGATTCAGAGATTCTAACTGCCCAAGGCCCCAGCATAGGACAGTGGCCTTGAATAATGGGGGAGGAAGGAGAGGAGGAACCCCAGGCCAGGCCTGCCTCTGAGGGCCCCCAACCACAGACCTGACTCTGAAAGGAGGCTGTGTGCTCTGCTGGGAAGGAGCTGCATCTGGAGTCAGACGTGGGAATCCTGGCTTTGCTATTACCTTCTGAGCCTCTGATTCCTCATCTGTAAAACTAGGGGTGGATGAGAAGGCCTCTGAGATCCTTTCCAGCCTCGAAAGCACTGCAGACCCTCAAGTGCTGCCCTAGGCTGTCCCAGGACAGGGGGAGGGAGCCCAGGGCTGTCTGTCTCCTTCCCTCTGGAGGGCGAAGGGAGAGAGAAGAAACTGGGCCCTGGAATAGTGGCTGGGCAAACTGCCTGGGAAAGGGATAGGTTAAGCCCACACAACTATAAGGAAACACTGGCTGGATTGGAACCCAGATCCTTAGACTCCAAGTCTAGTGCTTTTTCTACTACTCCCAGATGTCTTCCTGAGTAATTCCCATTACATAATCCCTTATAGTGCCCAGAGGGGTAGCCAGGTGGCACAGTGGATAGGTTGCTGGACCTGGGGTGAGGAAGGCCTGAAGTCAAATCCAGCCTCAGACACTCACTAGCTGTGTGACCCTGGGCAAGTCACTTCATCCTGTTTGCCTCAGTTTCCTCATCTGTAAAATGATCTGGAGAAGGAAATGGCAAACCACTGCAGTGTCTCTGACAAGAAAACCCCAAAAGGAGTCCTGAAGAGTTGGACATGAGTGAAACAGCTGAAAAACACCTGAGTCTGGAAGACAGCCACACACTTTGACCCCTCAGTTTCTCCATCTGTAAAATGAGTATTTTGGATTAGATCACGGGCACATAGCTTTAGAGGTGGAAGGCACCTAAGAGGCCATCGAGCCCGACTCCCTCATTTTACTGAGAGGCCCAGAGAGGTCCGAGGATCTCCAAGTTCCCCTTTTTCTCTGGCTTTCTGGGCTTAGGGCTGGTGTGGGTGAGAGGGGGTGGGCCCCTCATCTGAGCTCCCTTCCCCCACTTGGCCCAGACTTTCCAGCCCATCTTTGGACAGGTGGCTGCCTTTCCAGGGAGGAGGAGGAGGGGGAGGGGAGTGGGCAGGAGGCGCCAGAGCCCAGCTCGCCCCCTCCCAGCTCAGCCTCATTTGATTAGCGGAAACATTCCAGCATCTGTCACGGGGAAGGAAGGTCCTTTTTCTCCCTCCTCTTCCATGCATGGAACACAAACACATTCCAGCCCCTGCCCCTTCCCTCCAGTCATATCACTCCCTCCCCCCAATGTGCCTGCCTCCAAGGGCTCTCTCTCTTTCTCCTGCTCCCTGGGCCTCTTTGGGGACAGGGGATTGATGTAGGGAACAAGCAAGAGGGGAAAGGAGGAGGAGAGGAGGGGCAGCTAGGTAGCCATGGAGTTAGGAGGACCTGAGTTCAAATCTGGCCTCAAACACTTCCTAGCTGTGTGACCCTGGGCAAGTCATTTAACCACAATTGGGGAGGGAATCGGTGACACAGAGGAGAGAAGGCTCAGGTACTGGAGACTTTGCTGTCTGTCCTTAGAAGGAGATGTAGCTATCCCTGAACCAGCCAGAGGCTTTTCTGCTTTCTCTCAGTGTACCCCCTAATTACTCAGAAGAAACCTCGGACACCATCCATCCAAGCCCCTTCATTTCACAGGCAAGGAAAGGGAGGCTAGGAGAGCTTGGAAGTGACCTCCCTGAAGTCACCTCAGTAGAAGAGGAAGGGAAGTATTTGAACTCAGGTCCTCCGAAGCCAGAGTCCCTTCTATTGTTCTATGGGACCAATATATCACAAGGGGCACAGGCTGCCTGAGGCAGCCACGATGATGCAGGGTGACTCAGAGACTTGAAAGGAGATGTGATTCCATCCACATGCCCAAATATGGCACAGTCAATCAACAAACGCTGACCGTGGCACTGAGTCAGGCACTATGCTAAGCCTGGGGATGCAAAGAGAGACTTTCAAAAGCAGTCCCTCACCTTGAGGAGCAAACAATTGGGCTCATAGGTGAGATGTGCAGAAGAGATCCAAGGTCATCTCAGAGGGGAGCCAGCAGGAAGAGCATAAGATTTGGACCTTGATCCCATTTACTAAGTGTATGACCTTGGGTAAGTCATTTCCCTAGGTCTGATCTCCCTGATACTTATTGTTCCTGTCCATGCTGTGAAACAGTATAATCTAGTCCTGTTTCTTCTCCCTCTGTTTAGCAGCTATGTGACTGTTCTTCACCTTTGTGGGTCTCAGTTTCTCTGTTTGTAAAAAAAAAAGAAGAAAAAGAAAAAGGTGTGTGTGTGTGTGTGTGTGTGTGTGTGTGTGTGTGTGTGTGTGTGTGTGTAGGGGGGAACTGGATGTCCATCATCCACTGGATGCTGTCCAAAGTCTCTCCTGTGATAGAGAGATTGGACACATACTATTGCACAAAGATAGACCCATAGGCCCAGCAACTGATATAGGGGTGGGGGAGGAGATAGAGAGAGACAGAGAGATAGAGAGAAAGAGGGGTGGGGGGGGAGAGAGAGAGAGAGACAGAGACAGAGAGAGAGAAAGAGGGGGACAGAGAGAGAGAGAGAGGGGGGGGGACAGAGAGAGAGAGAGAGAGAGACAGAGAGAGAGAGAGAGACAGAGAGACAGAGAGAGAAAGAGAGAGACAGGGAGAGACAGGGAGAGACAGAGAGACCGGGGGGAGGGGGGAGACAGAGAGACAGGGGGAGAGACAGAGACAGAGACAGAGAGAGATAGAGAGAAAGGGATGAGTATACCCTGACAGGCACACAGATACAAAAGTGGAATCTTTCAGGAGGGCAACCAAGGAGGCCAAGGGGTCTGGACACCTTGACCTACAAGGGTCTGTTGATGCTGTTTAGTTTTGAGAAGAAAAGGCTGGGGTAGGGGGAGGGAAGCACTATAGCCTCTTGTAGCACCATTGAAGAGCTCTCATGAAGGGCCTAACTTTCCTCAGCTTGGCCCCACAGAGCAGATCTAGAAGCAGTGAGCAGGCCTTGGAGAGAGGCAGATTTAGGCTTGATTTCAGAAAAAACCAACACAAACTTGCTAACAGTTCAACTTGTCCCAAAGCGAGAGAGGATTGGGTATCAAGTGCTGCTCCTTCCTCCCCCTACTTAGCAACTGTGCGACCTTAGGCAAGCCCCTTTCCCTCCGTTTGCGAGTCTGTAAAATGAAGAGTGCCCCAAAGTGGGAGGGAGCAAGGTCCTCATCCTTGGAAGTCTTCGGCAAAGGCTGGGTGAGCAGCGGTCAGAACCCGAAGTGGGGGAAGGTCTTCTTTAGAGAATGGAGGCACTGGATGGCTCCTGAAACACCCCTCCCCCACTCAGATTCCTCGAGCTCAGTGACCAATACGCAAACACCCACATACACATACTAAGAGCTCCTATATTGAGCTACACTCACTGGGACACATGTTCGAAAGCGGTCGGGCCAGCCATTGAGACGGTCACAAAGAATGAATGAAATCATCCCTACCCCCCAGGAGTTTCCATTGTACTGCCGGGATCCTGGACTCTCACAGGTGGGGAAGGACACCGTCACAGAGACAGATGTACACACCGAGAGGCCACACGTAGACACACACATGCTGTCACATGCCCCTGTGTGTCCCCCCACCCCAGCCATGCTAGGGCTGGGTCCCCTCGGGAGCAGCCAGCGCTATCTAGCATCCTGAAGCCTCCTCGGGTGTTTATCTAAGGCTGGTTCTTCCAGGAGCTCAGACATGATCTCATCCTGGCCTCCCTACTACAAGCAGCTCTCATCCCTACCCGCCTCACTCCTTTCTGCTCCCCCACCTGTCCTCCTCCAGGCAGGTGCGCCTCCCTCCTGGAGGCCTGCAGGAGAAAGTCCACCCCTCCCCCAGTCTAGCCCTGCCCCAATCTCTGACCGCATCTCTTCGCTGTGGCCCGGAGGCATCCTGTCCACACCCTCTGATGGTTCCTTCTTGTGTCAAACCCCATTCATCCTTCACGGATCAGAGCCTGTCCCACCTTTTCCAAGAAGCTCTTTCGGACTGTTGCTGTCACACCAATGGTTTCCATTCCCTCAGAAGTTTCGGGTCTGTAGATAAGAACTTACTTGATAGAGATGAAGAGGGAAGAGGAGGATGAGAAAGAAAGGAAGAAGAAAAAAAGGAGAAAGAGGAGAGGGGGAAGAACAAAGGGAAGAGGGAAGAGAAATTAGGAGAGTCAGTTGATAAGCAATTATTCAATGACTACTATGTGCCAAGCACTATGCTTCAAGCTGGGGACACAAAAAGAAGCAAAGGACAGTCCCTGCCCTCAAGGAGGTTACCATCTAACTGGGGAGACAACATGCAAACAAATACATACAAAGCAAGCTTTATACAGTATAAAGAGGAAATAGTTAATGGAGGGAAGGCATCAGGAGGTTGGACTGGATGTCTTCTGAGGCTCCCTTCTAGATCTGGAATTCTGTGAGCTACATGGAAGAAACCTCAGCGACCATATAGTCTAACCCTCTCATTTGACAGGCGAGGAAACTGAGGCCCAGCGAGTGGAGGTGACTTGACTACAGGCAACTGCTAAACCGCTTTGCAATTTCCACCTGTCAAATGAAGGGATTGAACCACATGGTCCCTAGGTCCTTTCCAGCTCTAAATTCTGTAATCCATGAATGGCCATCACTTTCTGGAAGCTATGCTTTTAATTCAGCCCAAGACCAGAGCAGCTTTTTTGGCTACTGTATCGTGTTATTGACACACATTAAACTTGTGGTCCACTGATACTCCCATATCTTCTTCACACAAAGTATCTAGTCCTCTCCATTCTGTATTTGTACTATTAGGGTTTTTTTTTAACCCAGTTTGCAGAACTTTACATTTATCTGTACTCACTTTCCTCTTCTAAGGTCTGGACACTGTTATTAGCACTTTCAAATGTTGGACAATCAATCCTTACTCCATCCTGGTGGGGAGCCCCTGGCGGCCAATTCCTGGTCTCTGAATGATCTTGAATGGCATTGCAGCTGTGACCCAGATATCGAGCTATGTGGCACCTTTTGGGGGTCATCCGAAGGGCAAGTAGTTATCCCCACATTTCTGGCTTCCTTACATTGACTCCACACTGGGGCTGAGCTGGACTCAAAACCCTGCCTTCCCAGCGGAATGGGAGGAGGTGAGGTGGCTTCCTTGGGGCCACATGCATTGGGAGTGTTGCTTTTAATGTATTTTCTCCATATCACAATGCCTTCTATTTTAGGTTTGAATTGTTCTGGTTATGACATGAAGTCATGTGATAAGCCCTGACTGATCTAAAGGAATAGATTCAGTGGGTGGGGGCTCTGACCCTCATCATGAATAGTTTCAAACCAAACGCAAGATAACTTCTGGAACACCAGTTTGGGCCACTTATATTTGTACGAGTTGGAAGATTGGGAGAGGTGGAAGGATGAGAGTTTGTCGTTAGAAAACAGTATTTCTAAGTTCTAGATCTCAAAGGACCCGTGAAATTCTGAGGTAAGGCCTAGGATGTGACCAGTTTAGGGTGTGGCTAAAATACGGAGGAGAAGGCCCTTCTCGCCGAGAAAACTGAGGACTAGAAAGGCCTCAGTATCAGAGGGACTATTGACATAAGTATCAATAAGAGAGAGAGAGAGAGAGAGAGAGAGAGAGAGAGAGAGAGAGAGAGAGAGAGATTATCTCATTGGATTCCACAACAACCCTGGGAGCAGATGCTATTATCATCCCTATCTTAAAGTTAAATGACTTGACCAGGGTCACAAAGCCAGTAGGAGTCTGAGGCCAATTTCAACTCAGACCTTCCTGACTCCTGGTCTAAATGTTCTAAAGAAGAAAACTGAAAGATGTGTATATGTTTGGACTCTGTCATGAGCTAGCTATGTGACCTTGGACAAGTCTGGGCCTCAGTTTCTTCATCTGTAAAATAAAAAGGTACCTTTCAGAAAATTCTATGATGCTATGATGGACAACAGCCAGTGGAACCAGGCTATTCCTGATTAAAGAATATGATGCCTACAGAGAGGGGTCCTTCTTGTCTGTCCCCACCAGTAGCACCTGTGATTCCTGCCTCTATAACTTCATCACCCCCACCCCCTCATCCAAAGGCACATTACAGATCATTCAGGAATGGAAGAGACCCACCATGTCCTAATACCAGATATAGCAGCTTCCCACCTCTCTACTACCAGCCATCAATCAATCAATTATTAATTAATTAACAGACACCAACGTTCCTTCACACTGTCTACAAAGACAAGACTCAGAACCACAGGCTTTAAAGCTGGAACCAATCTCAGAAGTAATGTAGTTATTAATTATTTTGTGGATGAGGCATCTGAGACCTGGAGGGGAGAAGTAACTTAGCCAAGGTCAATTCCATTCAGTTTCACATCTCTGAGGGCCTATGATGTGTGCCAGATACAAGGGAGACAAAACTAGAGATCACATATTGTCAGGGATGAGGCTCAAAAGCGGGTCTCCTGGTTCCATCTTGAGTGTTCTGAGGCTGTGTGTTCAAAAAGACGTTCATGTCGAGAAGTGAAGATGGATGTATGTATACGTATGTCATACATATGTATGTCTATATGTCTGTCAGAAGAGACCCTTTGGAACTCTAAGAAAAATAGATACATGGTGGAAGAGATGGAGAGCTCGCCTCAAAACCATGGAAGGCCTGGGTTCAAATGAATCCTGTTTGTGATGTGCCTGTGGGACCCTTTAACCTCGAAGTGCTTAGGCCAGAGGTCTGGGCAGGCAGCCCACCACATTCCTAAGTGTGTCCTGAACCAGACTCAAATGTGGTTCTCATCTGATTTTAATGTGTTGATGTATTAGTAAAAAAAATAAATATATAAATATGTGTGGTTTTCTAAGTCAATATATAGCCTGCAGGAATCCTTATGTATGGGTTAGTGGCCTCTATTTCTGTTTGAATTTGATACTGGCTTAGGCCACTCTGAATGGATTGGTGGGGGCCATTTCTCCACCTGTGAGTTCCCTAAACCAATGAGATCCAACAGGTATCACCCCCTTTCTAAGAATAACATGATTTAATAATTAATTAATAATTAATGAATGATAGTAATTATGTCTATTGGTTTTTGACCAAGCAGGTTTCAGACACATAGCAATTGGTATAATCTGAAAACATTCCTGTCCCATGTAATTTATACACCCACCATCATATTAAGAAACCGGATGTAGCAACTTCTCCAGTCCTATAGGCACCATAGAGTCTTAGGGATGAAAGGGCCTCTGGACATCTGGTCATTCCAATCTCTTTTTCTCCTTTGATCCCCAGAGTAGTTCTGTAGAAAATCTGCTCCCTGGTGTTTCATGCTGAAGTAGCAGAGACCTTGGCTTCTCAAATTCTGATGGAGTTAACTAACTCTGGCTGGGTCCACTGGTGTAGAAATTCTCCAGGTTTGGGGCTAAAGGAAACTCTTGCATCTGCTGTCCAAGGTCCATCCTCGCTCAGTATGGAGAACGCTTTTCACCAGATCCCTTCAGGCAGATGGCTTCAACTCTCTGGGCCTCAGTTACCTCCCTCTGTAAAATGAGAGGCTTGGACTAGATGGCATCTGAGGTCCCTTTTGGTTCTAAAGCTAGGTTCCTAGGATCCTAAGAGCTGCCCCATTAGACTTCTGACTTGTGTCAAGTTTGTTGTCCACTGAGACTCAAAAGGAGAATGTGGAAAAAGGGGTTGTGGAAAAAGCAAGGACACTAATGCAGTATTGGTGGAGTTGTGAACTGATCTAACCATTCTGGAGAACAATTTGGAATTATGCCGAAAGGGCTATTAAATTGTGCATACCTGTGACCCAGAAATACCATTAGTAGGTCTATATCCCAAATAGATCAAAGGAAAAGGGAAATGACCTATGTGAACAAAAATATTTATGTCAGTTCTTTTTGTGGTGGCAACGAGTTAGAAATTGAGGGGATGCCCATCAATTAGGGAATGGCTGAGCAAGTTATGGTAGATGATTGCAATGGAATACTAGTGTGCTATAAGAAATGGCAAACAGGATGTTTGCTGAAAAAACTGGGAAGACTTACATGAGTTGATGCAAAGTGAAGTGAGCAGAACCAGGAAAGTATTGTATGTAGTAACAGCAACATTGTACATAGTGATAGCAACATTAGCTGTGAATGACCTAGCTATGCTGATCAGTACAATGATTCAAGACAATTCCAAAGGACCCATGATGAAACATCCTAGCCACCTCCAAAGAGAATGTCAACTTTCTTTGTTTTTCTTGTGTGTGTGTGTATGTTTGTGTGTGTGTGTGTGTGTTTTTTTCTTTGGAAACATAGTAATAGGGAAACATGTTTTGCATGACTTTACAGGTATAATCGATATCATATTGCTTGCTTTCTCAAGGGATGGGGGAGAGGTAGGAGGGAGGAAGAGAATTTGGAACTTAAAATTTTCAAAAATGAATGTTTAAAAATTTTATATATGTAATTGGGAAATATTTAACAAAATAAAAATATTTTTAAAAAATCTTTTAAAAGATTCCCTCAGAGCTCTTCCTTACTAGGGGTTCCTAGGGCCTACATATGTCAATGTTCATATGTTTCTGTGAGGCTGTCCACATGCATTTAAAGGGAGCTGCATGCCCTTATAGCCAAGATTCTCTTCTAAGCTCATTGATTAGACAAACAAGGGATGAACACAGTCCTGAGGCAGCTCCCTCCACCAATACAGATCAGCACCTTCTCTGCAGCTTATCTAACATCTTGGTGGGTTGTCTGGAGCATCAA